>NC_080775.1:35585416-35888371 GCF_020826845.1 Diceros bicornis minor
TCACATAATTCCTAACAAAGTTTTGACACAGATTCCCAATTCGGGCATTCAGAACATATAGCACGTTGCTGTAAGCAAGCACATTCTCATTCAAAGTTGCAAGTTACTATGTAGGAACAAGTTTGTATAGGTATTTCAAAGATGCCCAGAACTGAGCTAAACGTTGTTTGTCTCCAACTCCTAGAAATAACTTCATGCCCCATCTCCCTTACTTCCAGCTAGTAAGGATCACATAATTCCTAACAAAGTTTTGACACAGATTCCCAATTCGGGCATTCAGAACATATAGCACGTTGCTGTAAGCAAGCACATTCTCATTCAAAGTTGCAAGTTACTATGTAGGAACAAGTTTGTATAGGTATTTCAAAGATGCCCAGAACTGAGCTAAACGTTGTATGTCTCCAACTCCTAGAAATAACTTCATGCCCCATCTCCCTTACTTCCAGCTAGTAAGGATCACATAATTCCTAACAAAGTTTTGACACAGATTCCCAATTCGGGCATTCAGAACATATAGCACGTTGCTGTAAGCAAGCACATTCTCATTCAAAGTTGCAAGTTACTATGTAGGAACAAGTTTGTATAGGTATTTCAAAGATGCCCAGAACTGAGCTAAACGTTGTATGTCTCCAACTCCTAGAAATAACTTCATGCCCCATCTCCCTTACTTCCAGCTAGTAAGGATCACATAATTCCTAACAAAGTTTTGACACAGATTCCCAATTCGGGCATTCAGAACATATAGCACGTTGCTGTAAGCAAGCACATTCTCATTCAAAGTTGCAAGTTACTATGAAGGAACCAGTTTGTATAGGTATTTCAAAGATGCCCAGAACTGAGCTAAACGTTGTATGTCTCCAACTCCTAGAAATAACTTCATGCCCCATCTCCCTTACTTCCAGCTAGTAAGGATCACATAATTCCTAACAAAGTTTTGACAGAGATTCCCAATTCGGGCATTCAGAACATATAGCACGTTGCTGTAAGCAAGCGCATTCACATTCAAAGTTGCAAGTTACTATGTAGGAACAAGTGTGTATAGGTATTTCAAAGATGCCCAGAACTGAGCTAAACTTGGTATGTCTCCAAACTCTAGAAATAACTTCATGCCCCATCTCCCTTACTTCCAGCTAGTAAGGATCACATAATTCCTAACAAAGTTTTGACACAGATTCCCAATTCGGGCATTCAGAACATATAGCACGTTGCTGTAAGCAAGCACATTATCATTCAAAGTTGCAAGTTACTATGTAGGAACAAGTTTGTATAGGTATTTCAAAGATGCCCAGAACTGAGCTAAACGTTGTATGTCTCCAACTCCTAGAAATAACTTCATGCCCCATCTCCCTTACTTCCAGCTAGTAAGGATCACATAATTCCTAACAAAGTTTTGACACAGATTCCCAATTCGGGCATTCAGAACATATAGCACGTTGCTGTAAGCAAGCACATTCTCATTCAAAGTTGCAAGTTACTATGTAGGAACAAGTTTGTATAGGTATTTCAAAGATGCCCAGAACTGAGCTAAACGTTGTATGTCTCCAACTCCTAGAAATAACTTCAAGCCCCATCTCCATTACTTCCAGCTAGTAAGGATCACATAATTCCTAACAAAGTTTTGACACAGATTCCCAATTCGGGTTTTCAGAACATATAGCACGTTGCTGTAAGCAAGCACATTCTCATTCAAAGATGCAAGTTACTATGTAGGAACAAGTTTGTATAGGTATTTCAAAGATGCCCAGAACTGAGCTAAACGTTGTATGTCTCCAACTCCTAGAAATAACTTCATGCCCCATCTCCCTTACTTCCAGCTAGTAAGGATCACATAATTCCTAACAAAGTTTTGACACAGATTCCCAATTCGGGCATTCAGAACATATAGCACGTTGCTGTAAGCAAGCACATTCTCGTTCGAAGTTGCAAGTTACTATGTAGGAACAAGTTTGTATAGGTATTTCAAAGATGCCCAGAACTGAGCTAAACTTGGTATGTGTCCAACTCCTAGAAATAACTTCATGCCCCATCTCCCTTACTTCCAGCTAGTAAGGATCACATAATTCCTAACAAAGTTTTGACACAGATTCCCAATTCGGGCATTCAGAACATATAGCACGTTGCTGTAAGCAAGCACATTCTCATTAAAGATGCAAGTTACTATGTAGGAACAAGTTTGTATAGGTATTTCAAAGATGCCCAGAACTGAGCTAAACTTGGTATGTGTCCAACTCCTAGAAATAACTTCATGCCCCATCTCCCTTACTTCCACCTAGTAAGGATCACATAATTCCTAACAAAGTTTTGACACAGATTCCCAATTCGGGCATTCAGAACATATAGCACGTTGCTGTAAGCAAGCACATTCTCATTCAAAGATGCAAGTTACTATGTAGGAACAAGTTTGTATAGGTATTTCAAAGATGCCCAGAACTGAGCTAAACTTGGTATGTGTCCAACTCCTAGAAATAACTTCATGCCCCATCTCCCTTACTTCCAGCTAGTAAGGATCACACAAGTCCTAACAAAGTTTTGACACAGATTCCCAATTCGGGCATTCAGAACATATAGCACGTTGCTGCAAGCAAGCACATTCTATTTCAAAGTTGCAAGTTACTATGTAGGAACAAGTTTGTATAGGTATTTCAAAGATGCCCAGAACTGAGCTAAACTTGGTATGTGTCCAACTCCTAGAAATAACTTCATGCCCCATCTCTCTTACTTCCAGCTAGTAAGGATCACATAATTCCTAACAAAGTTTTGACACAGATTCCCAATTCGGGCATTCAGAACATATAGCACGTTGCTGTAAGCAAGCACATTCTCGTTCAAAGTTGCAAGTTACTATGTAGGAACAAGTTTGTATAGGTATTTCAAAGATGCCCAGAACTGAGCTAAACTTGGTATGTGTCCAACTCCTAGAAATAACTTCATGCCCCATCTCCCTTACTTCCAGCTAGTAAGGATCACATAATTCCTAACAAAGTTTTGACACAGATTCCCAATTCGGGCATTCAGAACATATAGCACGTTGCTGTAAGCAAGCACATTCTCATTCAAAGATGCAAGTTACTATGTAGGAACAAGTTTGTATAGGTATTTCAAAGATGCCCAGAACTGAGCTAAACTTGGTATGTGTCCAACTCCTAGAAATAACTTCATGCCCCATCTCCCTTACTTCCAGCTAGTAAGGATCACATAATTCCTAACAAAGTTTTGACACAGATTGCCAATTCGGGCATTCAGAACATATAGCACGTTGCTGTAAGCAAGCACATTCTCATTCAAAGATGCAAGTTACTATGTAGGAACAAGTTTGTATAGGTATTTCAAAGATGCCCAGAACTGAGCTAAACTTGGTATGTGTCCAACTCCTAGAAATAACTTCATGCTCCATCTCCCTTACTTCCAGCTAGTAAGGATCACATAATTCCTAACAAAGTTTTGACACAGATTCCCAAATCGGGCATTCAGAACATATAGCACGTTGCTGCAAGCAAGCACATTCTCATTCAAAGATGCAAGTTACTATGTAGGAACAAGTTTGTATAGGTATTTCAAAGATGCCCAGAACTGAGCTAAACTTGGTATGTCTCCAACTCCAAGAAATAACTTCATGCCCCATCTCCCTTACTTCCAGCTAGTAAGGATCACATAATTCCTAACAAAGTTTTGACACAGATTCCCAATTCGGGCATTCAGAACATATAGCACGTTGCTGTAAGCAAGCACATTCTCATTCAAAGTTGCAAGTTACTATGTAGGAACAAGTTTGTATAGGTATTTCAAAGATGCCCAGAACTGAGCTAAACTTGGTATGTGTCCAACTCCTAGAAACAACTTCATGCCCCATCTCCCTTACTTCCAGCTAGTAAGGATCACATAATTCCTAACAAATTTTTGACACAGATTCCCAATTCGGGCATTCAGAACATATAGCACGTTGCTGTAAGCAAGCACATTCTCATTCAAAGTTGCAAGTTACTATGTAGGAACAAGTTTGTATAGGTATTTCAAAGATGCCCAGAACTGAGCTAAACTTGGTATGTGTCCAACTCCTAGAAATAACTTCATGCCCCATCTCCCTTACTTCCAGCTAGTAAGGATCACATAATTCCTAACAAAGTTTTGACACAGATTCCCAATTCGGGCATTCAGAACATATAGCACGTTGCTGTAAGCAAGCACATTCTCATTCAAAGATGCAAGTTACTATGTAGGAACAAGTTTGTATAGGTATTTCAAAGATGCCCAGAACTGAGCTAAACTTGGTATGTCTCCAACTCCAAGAAATAACTTCATGCCCCATCTCCCTTACTTCCAGCTAGTAAGGATCACATAATTCCTAACAAAGTTTTGACACAGATTCCCAATTCGGGCATTCAGAACATATAGCACGTTGCTGTAAGCAAGCACATTCTCATTCAAAGTTGCAAGTTACTATGTAGGAACAAGTTTGTATAGGTATTTCAAAGATGCCCAGAACTGAGCTAAACTTGGTATGTGTCCAACTCCTAGAAACAACTTCATGCCCCATCTCCCTTACTTCCAGCTAGTAAGGATCACATAATTCCTAACAAAGTTTTGACACAGATTCCCAATTCGGGCATTCAGAACATATAGCACGTTGCTGTAAGCAAGCACATTCTCATTCAAAGTTGCAAGTTACTATGTAGGAACAAGTTTGTATAGGTATTTCAAAGATGCCCAGAACTGAGCTAAACTTGGTATGTGTCCAACTCCTAGAAATAACTTCTTGCCCCATCTCCCATACCTCCAGCTAGTAAGGATCACATAATTCCTAACAAAGTTTTGACACAGATTCCCAATTCGGGCATTCAGAACATATAGAACGTTGCTGTAAGCAAGCACATTCTCATTCAAAGTTGCAAGTTACTATGTAGGAACAAGTTTGTATAGGTATTTCAAAGATGCCCAGAACTGAGCTAAACTTGGTATGTGTCCAACTCCTAGAAATAACTTCATGCCCCATCTCCCTTACTTCCAGCTAGTAAGGATCACATAATTCCTAACAAAGTTTTGACACAGATTCCCAATTCGGGCATTCAGAACATATAGCATGTTGCTGTAAGCAAGCAGATTCTCATTCAAAGACGCAAGTTACTAAGTAGGAACAAGTTTGTATAGGTATTTCAAAGATGCCCAAAACTGAGCTAAACTTGGTATGTGTCCAACTCCTAGAAATAACTTCATGCCCCATCTCCCTTACTTCCAGCTAGTAAGGATCACATAATTCCTAACAAAGTTTTGACACAGATTCCCTATTCGGGCATTCAGAACATATAGCACGTTGCTGCAAGCAAGCACATTCTCATTCAAAGTTGCAAGTTACTATGTAGGAACAAGTTTGTATAGGTATTTCAAAGATGCCCAGAACTGAGCTAAATTTGGTATGTGTCCAACTCCAAGAAATAACTTCATGCCCCATCTCCCTTACTTCCAGCTAGTAAGGATCACATAATTCCTAACAAAGTTTTGACACAGATTCCCAATTCGGGCATTCAGAACATATAGCACGTTGCTGTAAGCAAGCACATTCTCATTCAAAGATGCAAGTTACTATGTAGGAACAAGTTTGTATAGGTATTTCAAAGATGCCCAGAACGGAGCTAAACTTGGTATGTGTCCAACTCCTAGAAATAACTTCATGCCCCATCTCCCTTACTTCCAGCTACTAAGGATCACATAATTCCTAACAAAGTTTTGACACAGATTCCCAATTCGGGCATTCAGAACATATAGCACGTTGCTGTAAGCAAGCAGATTCTCATTCAAAGTTGCAAGTTACAATGTAGGAACAAGTTTGTATAGGTATTTCGAAGATGCCCAGAACTGAGCTAAACTTGGTATGTGTCCAACTCCTAGAAATAACTTCATGCCCCATCTCCCTTTCTTCCAGCTAGTAAGGATCACATAATTCCTAACAAAGTTTTGACACAGATTCCCAATTCGGGCATTCAGAACATATAGCACGTTGCTGTAAGCAAGCAGATTCTCATTCAAAGATGCAAGTTACTATGTAGGAACAAGTTTGTATAGGTATTTCAAAGATGCCCAGAACTGAGCTAAACTTGGTATGTGTCCAACTCCTAGAAATAACTTCATGCCCCATCTCCCTTACTTCCAGCTAGTAAGGATCACATAATTCCTAACAAAGTTTTGACACAGATTCCCAATTCGGGCATTCAGAACATATAGCACGTGCTGTAAGCAAGCAGATTCTCATTCAAAGATGCAAGTTACTATGTAGGAACAAGTTTGTATAGGTATTTCAAAGATGCCCAGAACTGAGCTAAAATTGGTATGTGTCCAACTCCTAGAAATAACTTCATGCCCCATCTCCCTTACTTCCAGCTAGTAAGGATCACATAATTCCTAACAAAGTTTTGACACAGATTCCCAATTCGGGCATTCAGAACATATAGCACGTTGCTGCAAGCAAGCACATTCTCATTCAAAGATGCAAGTTACTATGTAGGAACAAGTTTGTATAGGTATTTCAAAGAGGCCCAGAACTGAGCTAAACTTGGTATGTGTCCAACTCCTAGAAATAACTTCATGCCCCATCTCCCTTACTTCCAGCTAGTAAGGATCACATAATTCCTAACAAAGTTTTGACACAGATTCCCAATTCGGGCTTTCAGAACATATAGCACGTTGCTGCAAGCAAGCACATTCTCATTCAAAGATGCAAGTTACTATGTAGGAACAAGTTTCTATTGGTATTTCAAAGAGGCCCAGAACTGAGCTAAACTTGGTATGTGTCCAACTCCTAGAAATAACTTCATGCCCCATCTCCCTTACTTCCAGCTAGTAAGGATCACATAATTCCTAACAAAGTTTTGACACAGATTCCCAATTCGGGCATTCAGAACATATAGCACGTTGCTGTAAGCAAGCAGGTTCTCATTCAAAGTTGCAAGTTACTATGTAGGAACAAGTTTGTATAGGTATTTCAAAGATGCCCAGAACTGAGCTAAACTTGGTATGTGTCCAACTCCTAGAAATAACTTCATGCCCCATCTCCCTTACTTCCAGCTAGTAAGGATCACATAATTCCTAACAAAGTTTTGACACAGATTCCCAATTCGGGCATTCAGAACATATAGCACGTTGCTGTAAGCAAGCACATTCTCATTCAAAGATGCAAGTTACTATGTAGGAACAAGTTTGTATAGGTATTTCAAAGATGCCCAGAACTGAGCTAAACTTGGTATGTGTCCAACTCCTAGAAATAACATCATGCCCCATCTCCCTTACTTCCAGCTAGTAAGGATCACATAATTCCTAACAAAGTTTTGACACAGATTCCCAATTCGGGCATTCAGAACATATAGCACGTTGCTGTAAGCAAGCAGATTCTCATTCAAAGATGCAAGTTACTATGTAGGAACAAGTTTGTATAGGTATTTCAAAGATGCCCAGAACTGAGCTAAACTTGGTATGTGTCCTACTCCTAGAAATAACTTCATGACCCATCTCCCTTACTTCCAGCTAGTAAGGATCACATAATTCCTAACAAAGTTTTGACACAGATTCCCAATTCGGGCATTCAGAACATATAGCACGTTGCTGTAAGCAAGCACATTTTCATTCAAAGTTGCAAGTTACTATGTAGGAACAAGTTTGTATAGGTATTTCAAAGATGCCCAGAACTGAGCTAAACTTGGTATGTGTCCAACTCCTAGAAATAACTTCATGCCCCATCTCCCTTACTTCCAGCTAGTAAGGATCACATAATTCCTAACAAAGTTTTGACACAGATTCCCAATTCGGGCATTCAGAACATAAAGCACGTTGCTGTAAGCAAGCACATTCTCATTCAAAGTTGCAAGTTACTATGTAGGAACAAGTTTGTATAGGTATTTCAAAGATGCCCAGAACTGAGCTAAACTTGGTATGTGTCCAACTCCTAGAAATAACTTCTTGCCCCATCTCCCTTACTTCCAGCTTGTAAGGATCACATAATTCCTAACAAAGTTTTGACACAGATTGCCAATTCGGGCATTCAGAACATATAGCACGTTGCTGTAAGCAAGCACATTCTCATTCAAAGATGCAAGTTACTAGGTAGGAACAAGTTTGTATAGGTATTTCAAAGATGCCCAGAACTGAGCTAAACTTGGTATGTGTCCAACTCCTAGAAATAACTTCATGCCCCATCTCCCTTACTTCCAGCTAGTAAGGATCACATAATTCCTAACAAAGTTTTGACACAGATTCCCAATTCGGGCATTCAGAACATATAGCACGTTGCTGTAAGCAAGCACATTCTCATTCAAAGTTGCAAGTTACTAGGTAGGAACAAGTTTGTATAGGTATTTCAAAGATGCCCAGAACTGAGCTAAACTTGGTATGTGTCCAACTCCTAGAAATAACTTCTTGCCCCATCTCCCTTACTTCCAGCTTGTAAGGATCACATAATTCCTAACAAAGTTTTGACACAGATTGCCAATTCGGGCATTCAGAACATATAGCACGTTGCTGTAAGCAAGCACATTCTCATTCAAAGATGCAAGTTACTATGTAGGAACAAGTTTGTATAGGTATTTCAAAGATGCCCAGAACTGAGCTAAACTTGGTATGTGTCCAACTCCTAGAAATAACTTCATGCCCCATCTCCCTTACTTCCAGCTAGTAGGGATCACATAATTCCTAACAAAGTTTTGACACAGATTCCCAATTCGGGCATTCAGAACATATAGCACGTTGCTGTAAGCAAGCACATTCTCATTCAAAGTTGCAAGTTACTATGTAGGAACAAGTTTGTATAGGTATTTCAAAGATGCCCAGAACTGAGCTAAACTTGGTATGTGTCCAACTCCTAGAAATAACTTCATGCCCCATCTCCCTAACTTCCAGCTTGTAAGGATCACATAATTCCTAACAAAGTTTTGACACAGATTCCCAATTCGGGCATTCAGAACATATAGCACGTTGCTGTAAGCAAGCACATTCTCATTCAAAGTTGCAAGTTACTATGTAGGAACAAGTTTGTATTGGTATTTCAAAGATGCCCAGAATTGAGCTAAACTTGGTATGTGTCCAACTCCTAGAAATAACTTCATGCCCCATCTCCCTTACTTCCAGCTAGTAAGGATCACATAATTCCTAACAAAGTTTTGACACAGATTCCCAATTCGGGCATTCAGAACATATAGCACGTTGCTGTAAGCAAGCACATTCTCATTCAAAGTTGCAAGTTACTATGTAGGAACAAGTTTGTATAGGTATTTCAAAGATGCCCAGAACTGAGCTAAACTTGGTATGTGTCCAACTCCTAGAAATAACTTCATGCCCCATCTCCCTTACTTCCAGCTAGTAAGGATCACATAATTCCTAAGAAAGTTTTGACACAGATTCCCAATTCGGGCATTCAGAACATATAGCACGTTGCTGTAAGCAAGCAGATTCTCATTCAAAGATGCAAGTTACTAAGTAGGAACAAGTTTGTATAGGTATTTCAAAGATGCCCAAAACTGAGCTAAACTTGGTATGTGTCCAACTCCTAGAAATAACTTCATGCCCCATCTCCCTTACTTCCAGCTAGTAAGGATCACATAATTCCTAACAAAGTTTTGACACAGATTCCCTATTCGGGCATTCAGAACATATAGCACGTTGCTGCAAGCAAGCACATTCTCATTCAAAGTTGCAAGTTACTATGTAGGAACAAGTTTGTATAGGTATTTCAAAGATGCCCAGAACTGAGCTAAACTTGGTATGTGTCCAACTCCAAGAAATAACTTCATGCCCCATCTCCCTTACTTCCAGCTAGTAAGGATCACATAATTCCTAACAAAGTTTTGACACAGATTCCCAATTCGGGCATTCAGAACATATAGCACGTTGCTGTAAGCAAGCACATTCTCATTCAAAGATGCAAGTTACTATGTAGGAACAAGTTTGTATAGGTATTTCAAAGATGCCCAGAACTGAGCTAAACTTGGTATGTGTCCAACTCCTAGAAATAACTTCATGCCCCATCTCCCTTACTTCCAGCTAGTAAGGATCACATAATTCCTAACAAAGTATTGACACAGATTCCCAATTCGGGCATTCAGAACATATAGCACGTTGCTGTAAGCAAGCACATTCTCATTCAAAGATGCAAGTTACTATGTAGGAACAAGTTTGTATAGGTATTTCAAAGAGGCCCAGAACTGAGCTAAACTTGGTATGTGTCCAACTCCTAGAAATAACTTCATGCCCCATCTCCCTTACTTCCAGCTAGTAAGGATCACATAATTCCTAACAAAGTTTTGACACAGATTCCCAATTCGGGCTTTCAGAACATATAGCACGTTGCTGTAAGCAAGCACATTCTCATTCAAAGATGCAAGTTGCTATGTAGGAACAAGTTTGTATAGGTATTTCAAAGAGGCCCAGAACTGAGCTAAACTTGGTATGTGTCCAACTCCTAGAAATAACTTCATGCCCCATCTCCCTTACTTCCAGCTAGTAAGGATCACATAATTCCTAACAAAGTTTTGACACAGATTCCCAATTCGGGCATTCAGAACATATAGCACGTTGCTGTAAGCAAGCACATTTTCATTCAAAGATGCAAGTTACTATGTAGGAACAAGTTTGTATAGGTATTTCAAAGAGGCCCAGAACTGAGCTAAACTTGGTATGTGTCCAACTCCTAGAAATAACTTCATGCCCCATCTCCCTTACTTCCAGCTAGTAAGGATCACATAATTCCTAACAAAGTTTTGACACAGATTCCCAATTCGGGCATTCAGAACATAAAGCACGTTGCTGTAAGCAAGCACATTCTCATTCAAAGTTGCAAGTTACTATGTAGGAACAAGTTTGTATAGGTATTTCAAAGATGCCCAGAACTGAGCTAAACTTGGTATGTGTCCAACTCCTAGAAATAACTTCTTGCCCCATCTCCCTTACTTCCAGCTTGTAAGGATCACATAATTCCTAACAAAGTTTTGACACAGATTGCCAATTCGGGCATTCAGAACATATAGCACGTTGCTGTAAGCAAGCACATTCTCATTCAAAGATGCAAGTTACTAGGTAGGAACAAGTTTGTATAGGTATTTCAAAGATGCCCAGAACTGAGCTAAACTTGGTATGTGTCCAACTCCTAGAAATAACTTCATGCCCCATCTCCCTTACTTCCAGCTAGTAAGGATCACATAATTCCTAACAAAGTTTTGACACAGATTCCCAATTCGGGCATTCAGAACATATAGCACGTTGCTGTAAGCAAGCACATTCTCATTCAAAGTTGAAAGTTACTAGGTAGGAACAAGTTTGTATAGGTATTTCAAAGATGCCCAGAACTGAGCTAAACTTGGTATGTGTCCAACTCCTAGAAATAACTTCTTGCCCCATCTCCCTTACTTCCAGCTAGTAAGGATCACATAATTCCTAACAAAGTTTTGACACAGATTCCCAATTCGGGCATTCAGAACATATAGCACGTTGCTGTAAGCAAGCACATTCTCATTCAAAGATGCAAGTTACTATGTAGGAACAAGTTTGTATAGGTATTTCAAAGATGCCCAGAACTGAGCTAAACTTGGTATGTGTCCAACTCCTAGAAATAACTTCATGCCCCATCTCCCTTACTTCCAGCTAGTAAGGATCACATAATTCCTAACAAAGTTTTGACACAGATTGCCAATTCGGGCATTCAGAACATAAAGCACGTTGCTGTAAGCAAGCACATTCTCATTCAAAGTTGCATGTTACTATGTAGGAACAAGTTTGTGTAGGTATTTCAAAGATGCCCAGAACTGAGCTAAACTTGGTATGTGTCCAACTCCTAGAAATAACTTCTTGCCCCATCTCCCTTACTTCCAGCTTGTAAGGATCACATAATTCCTAACAAAGTTTTGACACAGATTGCCAATTCGGGCATTCAGAACATATAGCACGTTGCTGTAAGCAAGCACATTCTCATTCAAAGATGCAAGTTACTAGGTAGGAACAAGTTTGTATAGGTATTTCAAAGATGCCCAGAACTGAGCTAAACTTGGTATGTGTCCAACTCCTAGAAATAACTTCATGCCCCATCTCCCTTACTTCCAGCTAGTAAGGATCACATAATTCCTAACAAAGTTCTGACACAGATTCCCAATTCGGGCATTCAGAACATATAGCACGTTGCTGTAAGCAAGCACATTCTCATTCAATGTTGCAAGTTACTATGTAGGAACAAGTTTGTATAGGTATTTCAAAGATGCCCAGAACTGAGCTAAACTTGGTATGTGTCCAACTCCTAGAAATAACTTCTTGCCCCATCTCCCTTACTTCCAGCTAGTAAGGATCACATAATTCCTAACAAAGTTTTGACACAGATTGACAATTCGGGCAATCAGAACATATAGCACGTTGCTGTAAGCAAGCACATTCTCATTCAAAGATGCAAGTTACTATGTAGGAACAAGTTTGTATAGGTATTTCAAAGATGCCCAGAACTGAGCTAAACTTGGTATGTGTCCAACTCCTAGAAATAACTTCATGCCCCATCTCCCTTACTTCCAGCTAGTAAGGATCACATAATTCCTAACAAAGTTTTGACACAGATTCCCAATTCGGGCAATCAGAACATATAGCACGTTGCTGTAAGCAAGCACATTCTCATTCAAAGTTGCAAGTTACTATGTAGGAACAAGTTTGTATAGGTATTTCAAAGATGCCCAGAACTGAGCTAAACTTGGTATGTGTCCAACTCCTAGAAATAACTTCATGCCCCATCTCCCTTACTTCCAGCTAGTAAGGATCACATAATTCCTAACAAAGTTTTGACACAGATTCCCAATTCGGGCATTCAGAACATATAGCACGTTGCTGTAAGCAAGCACATTCTCATTCAAAGTTGCAAGTTACTATGTAGGAACAAGTTTGTATAGGTATTTCAAAGATGCCCAGAACTGAGCTAAACTTGGTATGTGTCCAACTCCTAGAAATAACTTCATGCCCCATCTCCCTAACTTCCAGCTTGTAAGGATCACATAATTCCTAACAAAGTTTTGACACAGATTCCCAATTCGGGCATTCAGAACATATAGCACGTTGCTGTAAGCAAGCACATTCTCATTCAAAGTTGCAAGTTACTATGTAGGAACAAGTTTGTATTGGTATTTCAAAGATGCCCAGAATTGAGCTAAACTTGGTATGTGTCCAACTCCTAGAAATAACTTCATGCCCCATCTCCCTTACTTCCAGCTAGTAAGGATCACATAATTCCTAACAAAGTTTTGACACAGATTCCCAATTCGGGCATTCAGAACATATAGCACGTTGCTGTAAGCAAGCACATTCTCATTCAAAGTTGCAAGTTACTATGTAGGAACAAGTTTGTATAGGTATTTCAAAGATGCCCAGAACTGAGCTAAACTTGGTATGTGTCCAACTCCTAGAAATAACTTCATGCCCCATCTCCCTTACTTCCAGCTAGTAAGGATCACATAATTCCTAAGAAAGTTTTGACACAGATTCCCAATTCGGGCATTCAGAACATATAGCACGTTGCTGTAAGCAAGCAGATTCTCATTCAAAGATGCAAGTTACTAAGTAGGAACAAGTTTGTATAGGTATTTCAAAGATGCCCAAAACTGAGCTAAACTTGGTATGTGTCCAACTCCTAGAAATAACTTCATGCCCCATCTCCCTTACTTCCAGCTAGTAAGGATCACATAATTCCTAACAAAGTTTTGACACAGATTCCCTATTCGGGCATTCAGAACATATAGCACGTTGCTGCAAGCAAGCACATTCTCATTCAAAGTTGCAAGTTACTATGTAGGAACAAGTTTGTATAGGTATTTCAAAGATGCCCAGAACTGAGCTAAACTTGGTATGTGTCCAACTCCTAGAAATAACTTCATGCCCCATCTCCCTTACTTCCAGCTAGTAAGGATCACATAATTCCTAACAAAGTTTTGACACAGATTCCCAATTCGGGCATTCAGAACATATAGCACGTTGCTGTAAGCAAGCACATTCTCATTCAAAGATGCAAGTTACTATGTAGGAACAAGTTTGTATAGGTATTTCAAAGATGCCCAGAACTGAGCTAAACTTGGTATGTGTCCAACTCCTAGAAATAACTTCATGCCCCATCTCCCTTACTTCCAGCTAGTAAGGATCACATAATTCCTAACAAAGTATTGACACAGATTCCCAATTCGGGCATTCAGAACATATAGCACGTTGCTGTAAGCAAGCACATTCTCATTCAAAGATGCAAGTTACTATGTAGGAACAAGTTTGTATAGGTATTTCAAAGAGGCCCAGAACTGAGCTAAACTTGGTATGTGTCCAACTCCTAGAAATAACTTCATGCCCCATCTCCCTTACTTCCAGCTAGTAAGGATCACATAATTCCTAACAAAGTTTTGACACAGATTCCCAATTCGGGCATTCAGAACATATAGCACGTTGCTGCAAGCAAGCACATTCTCATTCAAAGATGCAAGTTACTATGTAGGAACAAGTTTGTATAGGTATTTCAAAGAGGCCCAGAACTGAGCTAAACTTGGTATGTGTCCAACTCCTAGAAATAACTTCATGCCCCATCTCCCTTACTTCCAGCTAGTAAGGATCACATAATTCCTAACAAAGTTTTGACACAGATTCCCAATTCGGGCTTTCAGAACATATAGCACGTTGCTGCAAGCAAGCACATTCTCATTCAAAGATGCAAGTTACTATGTAGGAACAAGTATGTATAGGTATTTCAAAGAGGCCCAGAACTGAGCTAAACTTGGTATGTGTCCAACTCCTAGAAATAACTTCATGCCCCATCTCCCTTACTTCCAGCTAGTAAGGATCACATAATTCCTAACAAAGTTTTGACACAGATTCCCAATTCGGGCATTCAGAACATATAGCACGTTTCTGTAAGCAAGCAGATTCTCATTCAAAGTTGCAAGTTACTATGTAGGAACAAGTTTGTATAGGTATTTCAAAGATGCCCAGAACTGAGCTAAACTTGGTATGTGTCCAACTCCTAGAAATAACTTCATGCCCCATCTCCCTTACTTCCAGCTAGTAAGGATCACATAATTCCTAACAAAGTTTTGACACAGATTCCCAATTCGGGCATTCAGAGCATATAGCACGTTGCTGTAAGCAAGCACATTCTCATTCAAAGATGCAAGTTACTATGTAGGAACAAGTTTGTATAGGTATTTCAAAGATGCCCAAAACTGAGCTAAACTTGGTATGTGTCCAACACCTAGAAATAACATCATTCCCCATGTCCCTTACTTCCAGCTAGTAAGGATCACATAATTCCTAACAAAGTTTTGACACAGATTCCCAATTCGGGCATTCAGAACATATAGCACGTTGCTGTAAGCAAGCAGATTCTCATTCAAAGATGCAAGTTACTATGTAGGAAGAAGTTTGTATAGGTATTTCAAAGATGCCCAGAACTGAGCTAAACTTGGTATGTGTCCAACTCCTAGAAATAACTTCATGCCCCATCTCCCTTACTTCCAGCTAGTAAGGATCACATAATTCCTAACAAAGTTTTGACACAGATTCCCAATTCGGGCATTCAGAACATATAGCACGTTGCTGTAAGCAAGCACATTCTCATTCAAAGTTGCAAGTTACTATGTAGGAACAAGTTTGTATAGGTATTTCAAAGATGCCCAGAACTGAGCTAAACTTGGTATGTGTCCAACTCCTAGAAATAACTTCATGCCCCATCTCCCTTACTTCCAGCTAGTAAGGATCACATAATTCCTAACAAAGTTTTGACACAGATTGCCAATTCGGGCATTCAGAACATAAAGCACGTTGCTGTAAGCAAGCACATTCTCATTCAAAGTTGCAAGTTACTATGTAGGAACAAGTTTGTATAGGTATTTCAAAGATGCCCAGAACTGAGCTAAACTTGGTATGTGTCCAACTCCTAGAAATAACTTCTTGCCCCATCTCCCTTACTTCCAGCTTGTAAGGATCACATAATTCCTAACAAAGTTTTGACACAGATTGCCAATTCGGGCATTCAGAACATATAGCACGTTGCTGTAAGCAAGCACATTCTCATTCAAAGATGCAAGTTACTAGGTAGGAACAAGTTTGTATAGGTATTTCAAAGATGCCCAGAACTGAGCTAAACTTGGTATGTGTCCAACTCCTAGAAATAACTTCATGCCCCATCTCCCTTACTTCCAGCTAGTAAGGATCACATAATTCCTAACAAAGTTTTGACACAGATTCCCAATTCGGGCATTCAGAACATATAGCACGTTGCTGTAAGCAAGCACATTCTCATTCAAAGTTGCAAGTTACTATGTAGGAACAAGTTTGTATAGGTATTTCAAAGATGCCCAGAACTGAGCTAAACGTTGTATGTCTCCAACTCCTAGAAATAACTTCATGCCCCATCTCCCTTACTTCCAGCTAGTAAGGATCACATAATTCCTAACAAAGTTTTGACACAGATTGCCAATTCGGGCATTCAGAACATATAGCACGTTGCTGTAAGCAAGCACATTCTCATTCAAAGATGCAAGTTACTATGTAGGAACAAGTTTGTATAGGTATTTCAAAGATGCCCAGAACTGAGCTAAACTTGGTATGTGTCCAACACCTAGAAATAACTTCATGCCCCATCTCCCTTACTTCCAGCTAGTAAGGATCACATAATTCCTAACAAAGTTTTGACACAGATTCCCAATTCGGGCATTCAGAACATATAGCACGTTGCTCTAAGCAAGCACATTCTCATTCAAAGATGCAAGTTACTATGTAGGAACAAGTTTGTATAGGTATTTCAAAGATGCCCAGAACTGAGCTAAACTTGGTATGTGTCCAACTCCTAGAAATAACTTCATGCCCCATCTCCCTTACTTCCAGCTAGTAAGGATCACATAATTCCTAACAAAGTTTTGACACAGATTCCCAATTCGGGCATTCAGAACATATAGCACGTTGCTGTAAGCAAGCACATTCTCATTCAAAGTTGCAAGTTACTATGTAGGAACAAGTTTGTATAGGTATTTCAAAGATGCCCAGAACTGAGCTAAACTTGGTATGTGTCCAACTCCTAGAAATAACTTCATGCCCCATCTCCCTTACTTCCAGCTAGTAAGGATCACATAATTCCTAACAAAGTTTTGACACAGATTCCCAATTCGGGCATTCAGAACATATAGCACGTTGCTGTAAGCAAGCACATTCTCATTCAAAGATGCAAGTTACTATGTAGGAACAAGTTTGTATAGGTATTTCAAAGATGCCCAGAACTGAGCTAAACTTGGTATGTGTCCAACTCCTAGAAATAACTTCATGCCCCATCTCCGTTACTTCCAGCTAGTAAGGATCACATAATTCCTAACAAAGTTTTGACACAGATTCCCAATTCGGGCTTTCAGAACATATAGCACGTTGCTGTAAGCAAGCACATTCTCATTCAAAGATGCAAGTTACTATGTAGGAACAAGTTTGTATAGGTATTTCAAAGAGGCCCAGAACTGAGCTAAACTTGGTATGTGTCCAACTCCTAGAAATAACTTCATGCCCCATCTCCCTTACTTCCAGCTAGTAAGGATCACATAATTCCTAACAAAGTTTTGACACAGATTCCCAATTCGGGCATTCAGAACATATAGCACGTTGCTGTAAGCAAGCAGGTTCTCATTCAAAGTTGCAAGTTACTATGTAGGAACAAGTTTGTATAGGTATTTCAAAGATGCCCAGAACTGAGCTAAACTTGGTATGTGTCCAACTCCTAGAAATAACTTCATGCCCCATCTCCCTTACTTCCAGCTAGTAAGGATCACATAATTCCTAACAAAGTTTTGACACAGATTCCCAATTCGGGCATTCAGAACATATAGCACGTTGCTGTAAGCAAGCACATTCTCATTCAAAGATGCAAGTTACTATGTAGGAACAAGTTTGTATAGGTATTTCAAAGATGCCCAGAACTGAGCTAAACTTGGTATGTGTCCAACTCCTAGAAATAACATCATGCCCCATCTCCCTTACTTCCAGCTAGTAAGGATCACATAATTCCTAACAAAGTTTTGACACAGATTCCCAATTCGGGCATTCAGAACATATAGCACGTTGCTGTAAGCAAGCAGATTCTCATTCAAAGATGCAAGTTACTATGTAGGAACAAGTTTGTATAGGTATTTCAAAGATGCCCAGAACTGAGCTAAACTTGGTATGTGTCCAACTCCTAGAAATAACTTCATGCCCCATCTCCCTTACTTCCAGCTAGTAAGGATCACATAATTCCTAACAAAGTTTTGACACAGATTCCCAATTCGGGCATTCAGAACATATAGCACGTTGCTGTAAGCAAGCACATTTTCATTCAAAGTTGCAAGTTACTATGTAGGAACATGTTTGTATAGGTTTTTCAAAGATGCCCAGAACTGAGCTAAACTTGGTATGTGTCCAACTCCTAGAAATAACTTCATGCCCCATCTCCCTTACTTCCAGCTAGTAAGGATCACATATTTCCTAACAAAGTTTTGACACAGATTGCCAATTCGGGCATTCAGAACATAAAGCACGTTGCTGTAAGCAAGCACATTCTCATTCAAAGTTGCAAGTTACTATGTAGGAACAAGTTTGTATAGGTATTTCAAAGATGCCCAGAACTGAGCTAAACTTGGTATGTGTCCAACTCCTAGAAATAACTTCATGCCCCATCTCCCTTACTTCCAGCTTGTAAGGATCACATAATTCCTAACAAAGTTTTGACACAGATTGCCAATTCGGGCATTCAGAACATATAGCACGTTGCTGTAAGCAAGCACATTCTCATTCAAAGATGCAAGTTACTAGGTAGGAACAAGTTTGTATAGGTATTTCAAAGATGCCCAGAACTGAGCTAAACTTGGTATGTGTCCAACTCCTAGAAATAACTTCATGCCCCATCTCCCTTACTTCCAGCTAGTAAGGATCACATAATTCCTAACAAAGTTTTGACACAGATTCCCAATTCGGGCATTCAGAACATATAGCACGTTGCTGTAAGCAAGCACATTCTCATTCAAAGTTGCAAGTTACTATGTAGGAACAAGTTTGTATAGGTATTTCAAAGATGCCCAGAACTGAGCTACACGTTGTATGTCTCCAACTCCTAGAAATAACTTCATGCCCCATCTCCCTTACTTCCAGCTAGTAAGGATCACATAATTCCTAACAAAGTTTTGACACAGATTCCCAATTCGGGCATTCAGAACATATAGCACGTTGCTGTAAGCAAGCACATTCTCATTCAAAGATGCAAGTTACTATGTAGGAACAAGTTTGTATAGGTATTTCAAAGATGCCCAGAACTGAGCTAAACTTGGTATGTGTCCAACTCCTAGAAATAACTTCATGCCCCATCTCCGTTACTTCCAGCTAGTAAGGATCACATAATTCCTAACAAAGTTTTGACACAGATTCCCAATTCGGGCTTTCAGAACATATAGCACGTTGCTGTAAGCAAGCACATTCTCATTCAAAGATGCAAGTTACTATGTAGGAACAAGTTTGTATAGGTATTTCAAAGAGGCCCAGAACTGAGCTAAACTTGGTATGTGTCCAACTCCTAGAAATAACTTCATGCCCCATCTCCCTTACTTCCAGCTAGTAAGGATCACATAATTCCTAACAAAGTTTTGACACAGATTCCCAATTCGGGCATTCAGAACATATAGCACGTTGCTGTAAGCAAGCAGGTTCTCATTCAAAGTTGCAAGTTACTATGTAGGAACAAGTTTGTATAGGTATTTCAAAGATGCCCAGAACTGAGCTAAACTTGGTATGTGTCCAACTCCTAGAAATAACTTCATGCCCCATCTCCCTTACTTCCAGCTAGTAAGGATCACATAATTCCTAACAAAGTTTTGACACAGATTCCCAATTCGGGCATTCAGAACATATAGCACGTTGCTGTAAGCAAGCACATTCTCATTCAAAGTTGCAAGTTACTATGTAGGAACAAGTTTGTATAGGTATTTCAAAGATGCCCAGAACTGAGCTAAACTTGGTATGTGTCCAACTCCTAGAAATAACTTCTTGCCCCATCTCCCTTACTTCCAGCTAGTAAGGATCACATAATTCCTAACAAAGTTTTGACACAGATTCCCAATTCGGGCATTCAGAACATATAGCACGTTGCTGTAAGCAATCACATTCTCATTCAAAGATGCAAGTTACTATGTAGGAACAAGTTTGTATAGGTATTTCAAAGATGCCCAGAACTGAGCTAAACTTGGTATGTGTCCAACTCCTAGAAATAACTTCATGCCCCATCTCCCTTACTTCCAGCTAGTAAGGATCACATAATTCCTAACAAAGTTTTGACACAGATTCCCAATTCCGGCATTCAGATCATATAGCACGTTGCTGTAAGCAAGCACATTCTCATTCAAAGATGCAAGTTACTATGTAGGAACAAGTTTGTATAGGTATTTCAAAGATGCCCAGAACTGAGCTAAACTTGGTATGTGTCCAACTCCTAGAAATAACTTCATGCCCCATCTCCCTTACTTCCAGCTAGTAAGGATCACATAATTCCTAACAAAGTTTTGACACAGATTGCCAATTCGGGCATTCAGAACATAAAGCACGTTGCTGTAAGCAAGCACATTCTCATTCAAAGTTGCAAGTTACTATGTAGGAACAAGTTTGTATAGGTATTTCAAAGATGCCCAGAACTGAGCTAAACTTGGTATGTGTCCAACTCCTAGAAATAACTTCATGCCCCATCTCCCTTACTTCCAGCTAGTAAGGATCACATAATTCCTAACAAAGTTTTGACACAGATTCCCTATTCGGGCATTCAGAACATATAGCACGTTGCTGCAAGCAAGCACATTCTCATTCAAAGTTGCAAGTTACTATGTAGGAACAAGTTTGTATAGGTATTTCAAAGATGCCCAGAACTGAGCTAAATTTGGTATGTGTCCAACTCCAAGAAATAACTTCATGCCCCATCTCCCTTACTTCCAGCTAGTAAGGATCACATAATTCCTAACAAAGTTTTGACACAGATTCCCAATTCGGGCATTCAGAACATATAGCACGTTGCTGTAAGCAAGCACATTCTCATTCAAAGATGCAAGTTACTATGTAGGAACAAGTTTGTATAGGTATTTCAAAGATGCCCAGAACTGAGCTAAACTTGGTATGTGTCCAACTCCTAGAAATAACTTAATGCCCCGTCTCCCTTACTTCCAGCTACTAAGGATCACATAATTCCTAACAAAGTTTTGACACAGATTCCCAATTCGGGCATTCAGAACATATAGCACGTTGCTGTAAGCAAGCAGATTCTCATTCAAAGTTGCAAGTTACTATGTAGGAACAAGTTTGTATAGGTATTTCGAAGATGCCCAGAACTGAGCTAAACTTGGTATGTGTCCAACTCCTAGAAATAACTTCATGCCCCATCTCCCTTTCTTCCAGCTAGTAAGGATCACATAATTCCTAACAAAGTTTTGACACAGATTCCCAATTCGGGCATTCAGAACATATAGCACGTTGCTGTAAGCAAGCAGATTCTCATTCAAAGATGCAAGTTACTATGTAGGAACAAGTTTGTATAGGTATTTCAAAGATGCCCAGAACTGAGCTAAACTTGGTATGTGTCCAACTCTTAGAAATAACATCATGCCCCATCTCCCTTACTTCCAGCTAGTAAGGATCACATAATTCCTAACAAAGTTTTGACACAGATTCCCAATTCGGGCATTCAGAACATATAGCACGTGCTGTAAGCAAGCAGATTCTCATTCAAAGATGCAAGTTACTATGTAGGAACAAGTTTGTATAGGTATTTCAAAGATGCCCAGAACTGAGCTAAACTTGGTATGTGTCCAACTCCTAGAAATAACTTCATGCCCCATCTCCCTTACTTCCAGCTAGTAAGGATCACATAATTCCTAACAAACTTTTGACACAGATTCCCAATTCGGGCATTCAGAACATATAGCACGTTGCTGCAAGCAAGCACATTCTCATTCAAAGATGCAAGTTACTATGTAGGAACAAGTTTGTATAGGTATTTCAAAGAGGCCCAGAACTGAGCTAAACTTGGTATGTGTCCAACTCCTAGAAATAACTTCATGCCCCATCTCCCTTACTTCCAGCTAGTAAGGATCACATAATTCCTAACAAAGTTTTGACACAGATTCCCAATTCGGGCTTTCAGAACATATAGCACGTTGCTGTAAGCAAGCACATTCTCATTCAAAGATGCAAGTTGCTATGTAGGAACAAGTTTGTATAGGTATTTCAAAGAGGCCCAGAACTGAGCTAAACTTGGTATGTGTCCAACTCCTAGAAATAACTTCATGCCCCATCTCCCTTACTTCCAGCTAGTAAGGATCACATAATTCCTAACAAAGTTTTGCCACAGATTCCCAATTCGGGCATTCAGAACATATAGCACGATGCTGCAAGCAAGCACATTCTCATTCAAAGATGCAAGTTACTATGTAGGAACAAGTTTGTATAGGTATTTCAAAGAGGCCCAGAACTGAGCTAAACTTGGTATGTGTCCAACTCCTAGAAATAACTTCATGCCCCATCTCCCTTACTTCCAGCTAGTAAGGATCACATAATTCCTAACAAAGTTTTGACACAGATTCCCAATTCGGGCTTTCAGAACATATAGCACGTTGCTGCAAGCAAGCACATTCTCATTCAAAGATGCAAGTTACTATGTAGGAACAAGTTTGTATAGGTATTTCAAAGAGGCCCAGAACTGAGCTAAACTTGGTATGTGTCCAACTCCTAGAAATAACTTCATGCCCCATCTCCCTTACTTCCAGCTAGTAAGGATCACATAATTCCTAACAAAGTTTTGACACAGATTCCCAATTCGGGCATTCAGAACATATAGCACGTTGCTGTAAGCAAGCACATTCTCATTCAAAGTTGCAAGTTACTATGTAGGAACAAGTTTGTATAGGTATTTCAAAGATGCCCAGAACTGAGCTAAACTTGGTATGTGTCCAACTCCTAGAAATAACTTCTTGCCCCATCTCCCTTACTTCCAGCTAGTAAGGATCACATAATTCCTAACAAAGTTTTGACACAGATTCCCAATTCGGGCATTCAGAACATATAGCACGTTGCTGTAAGCAATCACATTCTCATTCAAAGATGCAAGTTACTATGTAGGAACAAGTTTGTATAGGTATTTCAAAGATGCCCAGAACTGAGCTAAACTTGGTATGTGTCCAACTCCTAGAAATAACTTCATGCCCCATCTCCCTTACTTCCAGCTAGTAAGGATCACATAATTCCTAACAAAGTTTTGACACAGATTCCCAATTCCGGCATTCAGATCATATAGCACGTTGCTGTAAGCAAGCACATTCTCATTCAAAGATGCAAGTTACTATGTAGGAACAAGTTTGTATAGGTATTTCAAAGATGCCCAGAACTGAGCTAAACTTGGTATGTGTCCAACTCCTAGAAATAACTTCATGCCCCATCTCCCTTACTTCCAGCTAGTAAGGATCACATAATTCCTAACAAAGTTTTGACACAGATTGCCAATTCGGGCATTCAGAACATAAAGCACGTTGCTGTAAGCAAGCACATTCTCATTCAAAGTTGCAAGTTACTATGTAGGAACAAGTTTGTATAGGTATTTCAAAGATGCCCAGAACTGAGCTAAACTTGGTATGTGTCCAACTCCTAGAAATAACTTCATGCCCCATCTCCCTTACTTCCAGCTAGTAAGGATCACATAATTCCTAACAAAGTTTTGACACAGATTCCCAACTCGGGCATTCAGAACATATAGCACGTTGCTGTAAGCAAGCAGATTCTCATTCAAAGATGCAAGTTACTAAGTAGGAACAAGTTTGTATAGGTATTTCAAAGAGGCCCAGAACTGAGCTAAACTTGGTATGTGTCCAACTCCTAGAAATAACTTCATGCCCCATCTCCCTTACTTCCAGCTAGTAAGGATCACATAATTCCTAACAAAGTTTTGACACAGATTCCCTATTCGGGCATTCAGAACATATAGCACGTTGCTGCAAGCAAGCACATTCTCATTCAAAGTTGCAAGTTACTATGTAGGAACAAGTTTGTATAGGTATTTCAAAGATGCCCAGAACTGAGCTAAATTTGGTATGTGTCCAACTCCAAGAAATAACTTCATGCCCCATCTCCCTTACTTCCAGCTAGTAAGGATCACATAATTCCTAACAAAGTTTTGACACAGATTCCCAATTCGGGCATTCAGAACATATAGCACGTTGCTGTAAGCAAGCACATTCTCATTCAAAGATGCAAGTTACTATGTAGGAACAAGTTTGTATAGGTATTTCAAAGATGCCCAGAACTGAGCTAAACTTGGTATGTGTCCAACTCCTAGAAATAACTTCATGCCCCATCTCCCTTACTTCCAGCTACTAAGGATCACATAATTCCTAACAAAGTTTTGACACAGATTCCCAATTCGGGCATTCAGAACATATAGCACGTTGCTGTAAGCAAGCAGATTCTCATTCAAAGTTGCAAGTTACTATGTAGGAACAAGTTTGTATAGGTATTTCGAAGATGCCCAGAACTGAGCTAAACTTGGTATGTGTCCAACTCCTAGAAATAACTTCATGCCCCATCTCCCTTTCTTCCAGCTAGTAAGGATCACATAATTCCTAACAAAGTTTTGACACAGATTCCCAATTCGGGCATTCAGAACATATAGCACGTTGCTGTAAGCAAGCAGATTCTCATTCAAAGATGCAAGTTACTATGTAGGAACAAGTTTGTATAGGTATTTCAAAGATGCCCAGAACTGAGCTAAACTTGGTATGTGTCCAACTCTTAGAAATAACTTCATGCCCCATCTCCCTTACTTCCAGCTAGTAAGGATCACATAATTCCTAACAAAGTTTTGACACAGATTCCCAATTCGGGCATTCAGAACATATAGCACGTGCTGTAAGCAAGCAGATTCTCATTCAAAGATGCAAGTTACTATGTAGGAACAAGTTTGTATAGGTATTTCAAAGATGCCCAGAACTGAGCTAAACTTGGTATGTGTCCAACTCCTAGAAATAACTTCATGCCCCATCTCCCTTACTTCCAGCTAGTAAGGATCACATAATTCCTAACAAACTTTTGACACAGATTCCCAATTCGGGCATTCAGAACATATAGCACGTTGCTGCAAGCAAGCACATTCTCATTCAAAGATGCAAGTTACTATGTAGGAACAAGTTTGTATAGGTATTTCAAAGAGGCCCAGAACTGAGCTAAACTTGGTATGTGTCCAACTCCTAGAAATAACTTCATGCCCCATCTCCCTTACTTCCATCTAGTAAGGATCACATAATTCCTAACAAAGTTTTGACACAGATTCCCAATTCGGGCTTTAAGAACATATAGCACGTTGCTGTAAGCAAGCACATTCTCATTCAAAGATGCAAGTTGCTATGTAGGAACAAGTTTGTATAGGTATTTCAAAGAGGCCCAGAACTGAGCTAAACTTGGTATGTGTCCAACTCCTAGAAATAACTTCATGCCCCATCTCCCTTACTTCCAGCTAGTAAGGATCACATAATTCCTAACAAAGTTTTGACACAGATTCCAAATCGGGCATTCAGAACATATAGCACGTTGCTGCAAGCAAGCACATTCTCATTCAAAGATGCAAGTTACTATGTAGGAACAAGTTTGTATAGGTATTTCAAAGAGGCCCAGAACTGAGCTAAACTTGGTATGTGTCCAACTCCTAGAAATAACTTCATGCCCCATCTCCCTTACTTCCAGGTAGTAAGGATCACATAATTCCTAACAAAGTTTTGACACAGATTCCCAATTCGGGCTTTCAGAACATATAGCACGTTGCTGCAAGCAAGCACATTCTCATTCAAAGATGCAAGTTACTATGTAGGAACAAGTTTGTATAGGTATTTCAAAGAGGCCCAGAACTGAGCTAAACTTGGTATGTGTCCAACTCCTAGAAATAACTTCATGCCCCATCTCCCTTACTTCCAGCTAGTAAGGATCACATAATTCCTAACAAAGTTTTGACACAGATTCCCAATTCGGGCATTCAGAACATATAGCACGTTTCTGTAAGCAAGCAGATTCTCATTCAAAGTTGCAAGTTACTATGTAGGAACAAGTTTGTATAGGTATTTCAAAGATGCCCAGAACTGAGCTAAACTTGGTATGTGTCCAACTCCTAGAAATAACTTCATGCCCCATCTCCCTTACTTCCAGCTAGTAAGGATCACATAATTCCTAACAAAGTTTTGACACAGATTCCCAATTCGGGCATTCAGAGCATATAGCACGTTGCTGTAAGCAAGCACATTCTCATTCAAAGATGCAAGTTACTATGTAGGAACAAGTTTGTATAGGTATTTCAAAGATGCCCAGAACTGAGCTAAACTTGGTATGTGTCCAACTCCTAGAAATAACATCATTCCCCATGTCCCTTACTTCCAGCTAGTAAGGATCACATAATTCCTAACAAAGTTTTGACACAGATTCCCAATTCGGGCATTCAGAACATATAGCACGTTGCTGTAAGCAAGCAGATTCTCATTCAAAGATGCAAGTTACTATGTAGGAAGAAGTTTGTATAGGTATTTCAAAGATGCCCAGAACTGAGCTAAACTTGGTATGTGTCCAACTCCTAGAAATAACTTCATGCCCCATCTCCCTTACTTCCAGCTAGTAAGGATCACATAATTCCTAACAAAGTTTTGACACAGATTCCCAATTCGGGCATTCAGAACATATAGCACGTTGCTGTAAGCAAGCACATTCTCATTCAAAGTTGCAAGTTACTATGTAGGAACAAGTTTGTATAGGTATTTCAAAGATGCCCAGAACTGAGCTAAACTTGGTATGTGTCCAACTCCTAGAAATAACTTCATGCCCCATCTCCCTTACTTCCAGCTAGTAAGGATCACATAATTCCTAACAAAGTTTTGACACAGATTCCCAATTCGGGCATTCAGAACATATAGCACGTTGCTGTAAGCAAGCACATTCTCATTCAAAGATGCAAGTTACTATGTAGGAACAAGTTTGTATAGGTATTTCAAAGATGCCCAGAACTGAGCTAAACTTGGTATGTGTCCAACTCCTAGAAATAACATCATGCCCCATCTCCCTTACTTCCAGCTAGTAAGGATCACATAATTCCTAACAAAGTTTTGACACAGATTCCCAATTCGGGCATTCAGAACATATAGCACGTTGCTGTAAGCAAGCAGATTCTCATTCAAAGATGCAAGTTACTATGTAGGAACAAGTTTGTATAGGTATTTCAAAGATGCCCAGAACTGAGCTAAACTTGGTATGTGTCCAACTCCTAGAAATAACTTCATGCCCCATCTCCCTTACTTCCAGCTAGTAAGGATCACATAATTCCTAACAAAGTTTTGACACAGATTCCCAATTCGGGCATTCAGAACATAAAGCACGTTGCTGTAAGCAAGCACATTCTCATTCAAAGTTGCAAGTTACTATGTAGGAACAAGTTTGTATAGGTATTTCAAAGATGCCCAGAACTGAGCTAAACTTGGTATGTGTCCTACTCCTAGAAATAACTTCTTGCCCCATCTCCCTTACTTCCAGCTTGTAAGGATCACATAATTCCTAACAAAGTTTTGACACAGATTGCCAATTCGGGCATTCAGAACATATAGCACGTTGCTGTAAGCAAGCACATTCTCATTCAAAGATGCAAGTTACTAGGTAGGAACAAGTTTGTATAGGTATTTCAAAGATGCCCAGAACTGAGCTAAACTTGGTATGTGTCCAACTCCTAGAAATAACTTCATGCCCCATCTCCCTTACTTCCAGCTAGTAAGGATCACATAATTCCTAACAAAGTTTTGACACAGATTCCCAATTCGGGCATTCAGAACATATAGCACGTTGCTGTAAGCAAGCACATTCTCATTCAAAGTTGCAAGTTACTAGGTAGGAACAAGTTTGTATAGGTATTTCAAAGATGCCCAGAACTGAGCTAAACTTGGTATGTGTCCAACTCCTAGAAATAACTTCTTGCCCCATCTCCCTTACTTCCAGCTAGTAAGGATCACATAATTCCTAACAAAGTTTTGACACAGATTCCCAATTCGGGCATTCAGAACATATCGCACGTTGCTGTAAGCAATCACATTCTCATTCAAAGATGCAAGTTACTATGTAGGAACAAGTTTGTATAGGTATTTCAAAGATGCCCAGAACTGAGCTAAACTTGGTATGTGTCCAACTCCTAGAAATAACTTCATGCCCCATCTCCCTTACTTCCAGCTAGTAAGGATCACATAATTCCTAACAAAGTTTTGACACAGATTCCCAATTCCGGCATTCAGATCATATAGCACGTTGCTGTAAGCAAGCACATTCTCATTCAAAGATGCAAGTTACTATGTAGGAACAAGTTTGTATAGGTATTTCAAAGATGCCCAGAACTGAGCTAAACTTGGTATGTGTCCAACTCCTAGAAATAACTTCATGCCCCATCTCCCTTACTTCCAGCTAGTAAGGATCACATAATTCCTAACAAAGTTCTGACACAGATTGCCAATTCGGGCATTCAGAACATAAAGCACGTTGCTGTAAGCAAGCACATTCTCATTCAAAGTTGCAAGTTACTATGTAGGAACAAGTTTGTATAGGTATTTCAAAGATGCCCAGAACTGAGCTAAACTTGGTATGTGTCCAACTCCTAGAAATAACATCATGCCCCATCTCCCTTACTTCCAGCTAGTAAGCATCACATAATTCCTAACAAAGTTTTGACACAGATTCCCAATTCGGGCATTCAGAACATATAGCACGTTGCTGTAAGCAAGCAGATTCTCATTCAAAGATGCAAGTTACTATGTAGGAACAAGTTTGTATAGGTATTTCAAAGATGCCCAGAACTGAGCTAAACTTGGTATGTGTCCAACTCCTAGAAATAACTTCATGCCCCATCTCCCTTACTTCCAGCTAGTAAGGATCACATAATTCCTAACAAAGTTTTGACACAGATTCCCAATTCGGGCATTCAGAACATATAGCACGTTGCTGTAAGCAAGCACATTTTCATTCAAAGTTGCAAGTTACTATGTAGGAACAAGTTTGTATAGGTATTTCAAAGATGCCCAGAACTGAGCTAAACTTGGTATGTGTCCAACTCCTAGAAATAACTTCATGCCCCATCTCCCTTACTTCCAGCTAGTAAGGATCACATAATTCCTAACAAAGTTTTGACACAGATTGCCAATTCGGGCATTCAGAACATAAAGCACGTTGCTGTAAGCAAGCACATTCTCATTCAAAGTTGCATGTTACTATGTAGGAACAAGTTTGTGTAGGTATTTCAAAGATGCCCAGAACTGAGCTAAACTTGGTATGTGTCCAACTCCTAGAAATAACTTCTTGCCCCATCTCCCTTACTTCCAGCTTGTAAGGATCACATAATTCCTAACAAAGTTTTGACACAGATTGCCAATTCGGGCATTCAGAACATATAGCACGTTGCTGTAAGCAAGCACATTCTCATTCAAAGATGCAAGTTACTAGGTAGGAACAAGTTTGTATAGGTATTTCAAAGATGCCCAGAACTGAGCTAAACTTGGTATGTGTCCAACTCCTAGAAATAACTTCATGCCCCATCTCACTTACTTCCAGCTAGTAAGGATCACATAATTCCTAACAAAGTTCTGACACAGATTCCCAATTCGGGCATTCAGAACATATAGCACGTTGCTGTAAGCAAGCACATTCTCATTCAAAGTTGCAAGTTACTATGTAGGAACAAGTTTGTATAGGTATTTCAAAGATGCCCAGAACTGAGCTAAACTTGGTATGTGTCCAACTCCTAGAAATAACTTCTTGCCCCATCTCCCTTACTTCCAGCTAGTAAGGATCACATAATTCCTAACAAAGTTTTGACACAGATTCCCAATTCGGGCATTCAGAACATATAGCACGTTGCTGTAAGCAAGCACATTCTCATTCAAAGATGCAAGTTACTATGTAGGAACAAGTTTGTATAGGTATTTCAAAGATGCCCAGAACTGAGCTAAACTTGGTATGTGTCCAACTCCTAGAAATAACTTCATGCCCCATCTCCCTTACTTCCAGCTAGTAAGGATCACATAATTCCTAACAAAGATTTGACACAGATTCCCAATTCGGGCACTCAGAACATATAGCACGTTGCTGTAAGCAAGCACATTCTCATTCAAAGATGCAAGTTACTATGTAGGAACAAGTTTGTATAGGTATTTCAAAGATGCCCAGAACTGAGCTAAACTTGGTATGTGTCCAACTCCTAGAAATAACTTCATGCCCCATCTCCCTTACTTCCAGCTAGTAAGGATCACATAATTCCTAACAAAGTTTTGACACAGATTCCCAATTCGGGCAATCAGAACATATAGCACGTTGCTGTAAGCAAGCACATTCTCATTCAAAGTTGCAAGTTACTATGTAGGAACAAGTTTGTATAGGTATTTCAAAGATGCCCAGAACTGAGCTAAACTTGGTATGTGTCCAACTCCTAGAAATAACTTCATGCCCCATCTCCCTTACTTCCAGCTAGTAAGGATCACATAATTCCTAACAAAGTTTTGACACAGATTCCCAATTCGGGCATTCAGAACATATAGCACGTTGCTGTAAGCAAGCACATTCTCATTCAAAGTTGCAAGTTACTATGTAGGAACAAGTTTGTATAGGTATTTCAAAGATGCCCAGAACTGAGCTAAACTTGGTATGTGTCCAACTCCTAGAAATAACTTCATGCCCCATCTCCCTAACTTCCAGCTTGTAAGGATCACATAATTCCTAACAAAGTTTTGACACAGATTCCAAATTCGGGCATTCAGAACATATAGCACGTTGCTGTAAGCAAGCACATTCTCATTCAAAGTTGCAAGTTACTATGTAGGAACAAGTTTGTATTGGTATTTCAAAGATGCCCAGAATTGAGCTAAACTTGGTATGTGTCCAACTCCTAGAAATAACTTCATGCCCCATCTCCCTTACTTCCAGCTAGTAAGGATCACATAATTCCTAACAAAGTTTTGACACAGATTCCCAATCGGGCATTCAGAACATATAGCACGTTGCTGTAAGCAAGCACATTCTCATTCAAAGTTGCAAGTTACTATGTAGGAACAAGTTTGTATAGGTATTTCAAAGATGCCCAGAACTGAGCTAAACTTGGTATGTGTCCAACTCCTAGAAATAACTTCATGCCCCATCTCCCTTACTTCCAGCTAGTAAGGATCACATAATTCCTAAGAAAGTTTTGACACAGATTCCCAATTCGGGCATTCAGAACATATAGCACGTTGCTGTAAGCAAGCAGATTCTCATTCAAAGATGCAAGTTACTAAGTAGGAACAAGTTTGTATAGGTATTTCAAAGATGCCCAAAACTGAGCTAAACTTGGTATGTGTCCAACTCCTAGAAATAACTTCATGCCCCATCTCCCTTACTTCCAGCTAGTAAGGATCACATAATTCCTAACAAAGTTTTGACACAGATTCCCTATTCGGGCATTCAGAACATATAGCACGTTGCTGCAAGCAAGCACATTCTCATTCAAAGTTGCAAGTTACTATGTAGGAACAAGTTTGTATAGGTATTTCAAAGATGCCCAGAACTGAGCTAAACTTGGTATGTGTCCAACTCCAAGAAATAACTTCATGCCCCATCTCCCTTACTTCCAGCTAGTAAGGATCACATAATTCCTAACAAAGTTTTGACACAGATTCCCAATTCGGGCATTCAGAACATATAGCACGTGCTGTAAGCAAGCAGATTCTCATTCAAAGATGCAAGTTACTATGTAGGAACAAGTTTGTATAGGTATTTCAAAGAGGCACAGAACTGAGCTAAACTTGGTATGTGTCCAACTCCTAGAAATAACTTCATGCCCCATCTCCCTTACTTCCAGCTAGTAAGGATCACATAATTCCTAACAAAGTTTTGACACAGATTGCCAATTCGGGCATTCAGAACATAAAGCACGTTGCTGTAAGCAAGCACATTCTCATTCAAAGTTGCAAGTTACTATGTAGGAACAAGTTTGTATAGGTATTTCAAAGATGCCCAGAACTGAGCTAAACTTGGTATGTGTCCAACTCCTAGAAATAACTTCATGCCCCATCTCCCTTACTTCCAGCTTGTAAGGATCACATAATTCCTAACAAAGTTTTGACACAGATTGCCAATTCGGGCATTCAGAACATATAGCACGTTGCTGTAAGCAAGCACATTCTCATTCAAAGATGCAAGTTACTAGGTAGGAACAAGTTTGTATAGGTATTTCAAAGATGCCCAGAACTGAGCTAAACTTGGTATGTGTCCAACTCCTAGAAATAACTTCATGCCCCATCTCCCTTACTTCCAGCTAGTAAGGATCACATAATTCCTAACAAAGTTTTGACACAGATTCCCAATTCGGGCATTCAGAACATATAGCACGTTGCTGTAAGCAAGCACATTCTCATTCAAAGTTGCAAGTTACTATGTAGGAACAAGTTTGTATAGGTATTTCAAAGATGCCCAGAACTGAGCTAAACGTTGTATGTCTCCAACTCCTAGAAATAACTTCATGCCCCATCTCCCTTACTTCCAGCTAGTAAGGATCACATAATTCCTAACAAAGTTTTGACACAGATTCCCAATTCGGGCATTCAGAACATATAGCACGTTGCTGTAAGCAAGCACATTCTCATTCAAAGATGCAAGTTACTATGTAGGAACAAGTTTGTATAGGTATTTCAAAGATGCCCAGAACTGAGCTAAACTTGGTATGTGTCCAACACCTAGAAATAAATTCAGGCCCCATCTCCCTTACTTCCAGCTAGTAAGGATCACATAATTCCTAACAAAGTTTTGACACAGATTCCCAATTCGGGCATTCAGAACATATAGCACGTTGCTCTAAGCAAGCACATTCTCATTCAAAGATGCAAGTTACTATGTAGGAACAAGTTTGTATAGGTATTTCAAAGATGCCCAGAACTGAGCTAAACTTGGTATGTGTCCAACTCCTAGAAATAACTTCATGCCCCATCTCACTTACTTCCAGCTAGTAAGGATCACATAATTCCTAACAAAGTTTTGACACAGATTTCCAATTCGGGCATTCAGAACATATAGCACGTTGCTGTAAGCAAGCACATTCTCATTCAAAGTTGCAAGTTACTATGTAGGAACAAGTTTGTATAGGTATTTCAAAGATGCCCAGAACTGAGCTAAACTTGGTATGTGTCCAACTCCTAGAAATAACTTCATGCCCCATCTCCCTTACTTCCAGCTAGTAAGGATCACATAATTCCTAACAAAGTTTTGACACAGATTCCCAATTCGGGCATTCAGAACATATAGCACGTTGCTGTAAGCAAGCACATTCTTATTCAAAGATGCAAGTTACTATGTAGGAACAAGTTTGTATAGGTATTTCAAAGATGCCCAGAACTGAGCTAAACTTGGTATGTGTCCAACTCCTAGAAATAACTTCATGCCCCATCTCCGTTACTTCCAGCTAGTAAGGATCACATAATTTCTAACAAAGTTTTGACACAGATTCCCAATTCGGGCTTTCAGAACATATAGCACGTTGCTGTAAGCAAGCACATTCTCATTCAAAGATGCAAGTTACTATGTAGGAACAAGTTTGTATAGGTATTTCAAAGAGGCCCAGAACTGAGCTAAACTTCGTATGTGTCCAACTCCTAGAAATAACATCATGCCCCATCTCCCTTACTTCCAGCTAGTAAGGATCACATAATTCCTAACAAAGTTTTGACACAGATTCCCAATTCGGGCATTCAGAACATATAGCACGTTGCTGTAAGCAAGCACATTCTCATTCAAAGATGCAAGTTACTAGGTAGGAACAAGTTTGTATAGGTATTTCAAAGATGCCCAGAACTGAGCTAAACTTGGTATGTGTCCAACTCCTAGAAATAACTTCATGCCCCATCTCCCTTACTTCCAGCTAGTAAGGATCACATAATTCCTAACAAAGTTTTGACACAGATTCCCAATTCGGGCATTCAGAACATATAGCACGTTGCTGTAAGCAAGCACATTCTCATTCAAAGTTGCAAGTTACTATGTAGGAACAAGTTTGTATAGGTATTTCAAAGATGCCCAGAACTGAGCTAAACGTTGTATGTCTCCAACTCCTAGAAATAACTTCATGCCCCATCTCCCTTACTTCCAGCTAGTAAGGATCACATAATTCCTAACAAAGTTTTGACACAGATTCCCAATTCGGGCATTCAGAACATATAGCACGTTGCTGTAAGCAAGCACATTCTCATTCAAAGATGCAAGTTACTATGTAGGAACAAGTTTGTATAGGTATTTCAAAGATGCCCAGAACTGAGCTAAACTTGGTATGTGTCCAACACCTAGAAATAACTTCATGCCCCATCTCCCTTACTTCCAGCTAGTAAGGATCACATAATTCCTAACAAAGTTTTGACACAGATTCCCAATTCGGGCATTCAGAACATATAGCACGTTGCTCTAAGCAAGCACATTCTCATTCAAAGTTGCAAGTTACTATGTAGGAACAAGTTTGTATAGGTATTTCAAAGATGCCCAGAACTGAGCTAAACTTGGTATGTGTCCAACTCCTAGAAATAACTTCATGCCCCATCTCCCTTACTTCCAGCTAGTAAGGATCACATAATTCCTAACAAAGTTTTGACACAGATTCCCACTTCGGGCATTCAGAACATATAGCACGTTGCTGTAAGCAAGCACATTCTCATTCAAAGATGCAAGTTACTATGTAGGAACAAGTTTGTATAGGTATTTCAAAGATGCCCAGAACTGAGCTAAACTTGGTATGTGTCCAACTCCTAGAAATAACATCATGCCCCATCTCCCTTACTTCCAGCTAGTAAGGATCACATAATTCCTAACAAAGTTTTGACACAGATTCCCAATTCGGGCATTCAGAACATATATCACGTTGCTGTAAGCAAGCAGATTCTCATTCAAAGATGCAAGTTACTATGTAGGAACAAGTTTGTATAGGTATTTCAAAGATGCCCAGAACTGAGCTAAACTTGGTATGTGTCCAACTCCTAGAAATAACTTCATGCCCCATCTCCCTTACTTCCAGCTAGTAAGGATCACATAATTCCTAACAAAGTTTTGACACAGATTCCCAATTCGGGCATTCAGAACATATAGCACGTTGCTGTAAGCAAGCACATTTTCATTCAAAGTTGCAAGTTACTATGTAGGAACAAGTTTGTATAGGTATTTCAAAGATGCCCAGAACTGAGCTAAACTTGGTATGTGTCCAACTCCTAGAAATAACTTCATGCCCCATCTCCCTTACTTCCAGCTAGTAAGGATCACATAATTCCTAACAAAGTTTTGACACAGATTCCCAATTCGGGCATTCAGAACATAAAGCACGTTGCTGTAAGCAAGCACATTCTCATTCAAAGTTGCAAGTTACTATGTAGGAACAAGTTTGTATAGGTATTTCAAAGATGCCCAGAACTGAGCTAAACTTGGTATGTGTCCAACTCCTAGAAATAACTTCATGCCCCATCTCCCTTACTTCCAGCTAGTAAGGATCACATAATTCCTAACAAAGTTTTGACACAGATTCCCTATTCGGGCATTCAGAACATATAGCACGTTGCTGCAAGCAAGCACATTCTCATTCAAAGTTGCAAGTTACTATGTAGGAACAAGTTTGTATAGGTATTTCAAAGATGCCCAGAACTGAGCTAAATTTGGTATGTGTCCAACTCCAAGAAATAACTTCATGCCCCATCTCCCTTACTTCCAGCTAGTAAGGATCACATAATTCCTAACAAAGTTTTGACACAGATTCCCAATTCGGGCATTCAGAACATATAGCACGTTGCTGTAAGCAAGCACATTCTCATTCAAAGATGCAAGTTACTATGTAGGAACAAGTTTGTATAGGTATTTCAAAGATGCCCAGAACTGAGCTAAACTTGGTATGTGTCCAACTCCTAGAAATAACTTCATGCCCCATCTCCCTTACTTCCAGCTACTAAGGATCACATAATTCCTAACAAAGTTTTGACACAGATTCCCAATTCGGGCATTCAGAACATATAGCACGTTGCTGTAAGCAAGCAGATTCTCATTCAAAGTTGCAAGTTACTATGTAGGAACAAGTTTGTATAGGTATTTCGAAGATGCCCAGAACTGAGCTAAACTTGGTATGTGTCCAACTCCTAGAAATAACTTCATGCCCCATCTCCCTTTCTCCCAGCTAGTAAGGATCACATAATTCCTAACAAAGTTTTGACACAGATTCCCAATTCGGGCATTCAGAACATATAGCACGTTGCTGTAAGCAAGCAGATTCTCATTCAAAGATGCAAGTTACTATGTAGGAACAAGTTTGTATAGGTATTTCAAAGATGCCCAGAACTGAGCTAAACTTGGTATGTGTCCAACTCCTAGAAATAACTTCATGCCCCATCTCCCTTACTTCCAGCTAGTAAGGATCACATAATTCCTAACAAAGTTTTGACACAGATTCCCAATTCGGGCATTCAGAACATATAACACGTGCTGTAAGCAAGCAGATTCTCATTCAAAGATGCAAGTTACTAGGTAGGAACAAGTTTGTATAGGTATTTCAAAGATGCCCAGAACTGAGCTAAACTTGGTATGTGTCCAACTCCTAGAAATAACTTCATGTCCCATCTCCCTTACTTCCAGCTAGTAAGGATCACATAATTCCTAACAAACTTTTGACACAGATTCCCAATTCGGGCATTCAGAACATATAGCACGTTGCTGCAAGCAAGCACATTCTCATTCAAAGATGCAAGTTACTATGTAGGAACAAGTTTGTATAGGTATTTCAAAGATGCCCAGAACTGAGCTAAACTTGGTATGTGTCCAACTCCTAGAAATAACTTCATGTCCCATCTCCCTTACTTCCAGCTAGTAAGGATCACATAATTCCTAACAAACTTTTGACACAGATTCCCAATTCGGGCATTCAGAACATATAGCACGTTGCTGTAAGCAAGCACATTCTCATTCAAAGATGCAAGTTACTATGTAGGAACAAGTTTGTATAGGTATTTCAAAGATGCCCAGAACTGAGCTAAACTTGGTATGTGTCCAACTCCTAGAAATAACTTCATGCCCCATCTCCCTTACTTCCAGCTACTAAGGATCACATAATTCCTAACAAAGTTTTGACACAGATTCCCAATTCGGGCATTCAGAACATATAGCACGTTGCTGTAAGCAAGCAGATTCTCATTCAAAGTTGCAAGTTACTATGTAGGAACAAGTTTGTATAGGTATTTCGAAGATGCCCAGAACTGAGCTAAACTTGGTATGTGTCCAACTCCTAGAAATAACTTCATGCCCCATCTCCCTTTCTTCCAGCTAGTAAGGATCACATAATTCCTAACAAAGTTTTGACACAGATTCCCAATTCGGGCATTCAGAACATATAGCACGTTGCTGTAAGCAAGCAGATTCTCATTCAAAGATGCAAGTTACTATGTAGGAACAAGTTTGTATAGGTATTTCAAAGATGCCCAGAACTGAGCTAAACTTGGTATGTGTCCAACTCCTAGAAATAACTTCATGCCCCATCTCCCTTACTTCCAGCTAGTAAGGATCACATAATTCCTAACAAAGTTTTGACACAGATTCCCAATTCGGGCATTCAGAACATATAACACGTGCTGTAAGCAAGCAGATTCTCATTCAAAGATGCAAGTTACTAGGTAGGAACAAGTTTGTATAGGTATTTCAAAGATGCCCAGAACTGAGCTAAACTTGGTATGTGTCCAACTCCTAGAAATAACTTCATGTCCCATCTCCCTTACTTCCAGCTAGTAAGGATCACATAATTCCTAACAAAGTTTTGACACAGATTCCCAATTCGGGCATTCAGAACATATAGCACGTTGCTGCAAGCAAGCACATTCTCATTCAAAGATGCAAGTTACTATGTAGGAACAAGTTTGTATAGGTATTTCAAAGATGCCCAGAACTGAGCTAAACTTGGTATGTGTCCAACTCCTAGATATAACTTCATGCCCCATCTCCCTTACTTCCAGCTAGTAAGGATCACATAATTCCTAACAAAGTTTTGACACAGATTCCCAATTCGGGCTTTCAGAACATATAGCACGTTGCTGTAAGCAAGCACATTCTCATTCAAAGATGCAAGTTGCTATGTAGGAACAAGTTTGTATAGGTATTTCAAAGAGGCCCAGAACTGAGCTAAACTTGGTATGTGTCCAACTCCTAGAAATAACTTCATGCCCCATCTCCCTTACTTCCAGCTAGTAAGGATCACATAATTCCTAACAAAGTTTTGACACAGATTCCCAATTCGGGCATTCAGAACATATAGCACGTTGCTGCAAGCAAGCACATTCTCATTCAAAGATGCAAGTTACTATGTAGGAACAAGTTTGTATAGGTATTTCAAAGAGGCCCAGAACTGAGCTAAACTTGGTATGTGTCCAACTCCTAGAAATAACTTCATGCCCCATCTCCCTTACTTCCAGCTAGTAAGGATCACATAATTCCTAACAAAGTTTTGACACAGATTCCCAATTCGGGCTTTCAGAACATATAGCACGTTGCTGCAAGCAAGCACATTCTCATTCAAAGATGCAAGTTACTATGTAGGAACAAGTTTGTATAGGTATTTCAAAGAGGCCCAGAACTGAGCTAAACTTGGTATGTGTCCAACTCCTAGAAATAACTTCATGCCCCATCTCCCTTACTTCCAGCTAGTAAGGATCACATAATTCCTAACAAAGTTTTGACACAGATTCCCAATTCGGGCATTCAGAACATATAGCACGTTTCTGTAAGCAAGCAGATTCTCATTCAAAGTTGCAAGTTACTATGTAGGAACAAGTTTGTATAGGTATTTCAAAGATGCCCAGAACTGAGCTAAACTTGGTATGTGTCCAACTCCTAGAAATAACTTCATGCCCCATCTCCCTTACTTCCAGCTAGTAAGGATCACATAATTCCTAACAAAGTTTTGACACAGATTCCCAATTCGGGCATTCAGAGCATATAGCACGTTGCTGTAAGCAAGCACAATCTCATTCAAAGATGCAAGTTACTATGTAGGAACAAGTTTGTATAGGTATTTCAAAGATGCCCAGAACTGAGCTAAACTTGGTATGTGTCCAACTCCTAGAAATAACATCATTCCCCATGTCCCTTACTTCCAGCTAGTAAGGATCACATAATTCCTAACAAAGTTTTGACACAGATTCCCAATTCGGGCATTCAGAACATATAGCACGTTGCTGTAAGCAAGCAGATTCTCATTCAAAGATGCAAGTTACTATGTAGGAAGAAGTTTGTATAGGTATTTCAAAGATGCCCAGAACTGAGCTAAACTTGGTATGTGTCCAACTCCTAGAAATAACTTCATGCCCCATCTCCCTTACTTCCAGCTAGTAAGGATCACATAATTCCTAACAAAGTTTTGACACAGATTCCCAATTCGGGCATTCAGAACATATAGCACGTTGCTGTAAGCAAGCACATTCTCATTCAAAGTTGCAAGTTACTATGTAGGAACAAGTTTGTATAGGTATTTCAAAGATGCCCAGAACTGAGCTAAACTTGGTATGTGTCCAACTCCTAGAAATAACTTCATGCCCCATCTCCCTTACTTCCAGCTAGTAAGGATCACATAATTCCTAACAAAGTTTTGACACAGATTGCCAATTCGGGCATTCAGAACATAAAGCACGTTGCTGTAAGCAAGCACATTCTCATTCAAAGTTGCAAGTTACTATGTAGGAACAAGTTTGTATAGGTATTTCAAAGATGCCCAGAACTGAGCTAAACTTGGTATGTGTCCAACTCCTAGAAATAACTTCATGCCCCATCTCCCTTACTTCCAGCTTGTAAGGATCACATAATTCCTAACAAAGTTTTGACACAGATTGCCAATTCGGGCATTCAGAACATATAGCACGTTGCTGTAAGCAAGCACATTCTCATTCAAAGATGCAAGTTACTAGGTAGGAACAAGTTTGTATAGGTATTTCAAAGATGCCCAGAACTGAGCTAAACTTGGTATGTGTCCAACTCCTAGAAATAACTTCATGCCCCATCTCCCTTACTTCCAGCTAGTAAGGATCACATAATTCCTAACAAAGTTTTGACACAGATTCCCAATTCGGGCATTCAGAACATATAGCACGTTGCTGTAAGCAAGCACATTCTCATTCAAAGTTGCAAGTTACTATGTAGGAACAAGTTTGTATAGGTATTTCAAAGATGCCCAGAACTGAGCTAAACTTGGTATGTGTCCAACTCCTAGAAATAACTTCATGCCCCATCTCCCTTACTTCCAGCTAGTAAGGATCACATAATTCCTAGCAAAGTTTTGACACAGATTGCCAATTCGGGCATTCAGAACATATAGCACGTTGCTGTAAGCAAGCACATTCTCATTCAAAGATGCAAGTTACTATGTAGGAACAAGTTTGTATAGGTATTTCAAAGATGCCCAGAACTGAGCTAAACTTGCTATGTGTCCAACTCCTAGAAAAAACTTCATGCCCCATCTCCCTTACTTCCAGCTAGTAAGGATCACATAATTCCTAACAAAGTTTTGACACAGATTCCCTATTCGGGCATTCAGAACATATAGCACGTTGCTGCAAGCAAGCACATTCTCATTCAAAGATGCAAGTTACTATGTAGGAACAAGTTTGTATAGGTATTTCAAAGATGCCCAGAACTGAGCTAAACTTGGTATGTCTCCAACTCCAAGAAATAACTTCATGCCCCATCTCCCTTACTTCCAGCTAGTAAGGATCACATAATTCCTAACAAAGTTTTGACACAGCTTCCCTATTCGGGCATTCAGAACATATAGCACGTTGCTGTAAGCAAGCACATTCTCATTCAAAGTTGCAAGTTACTATGTAGGAACAAGTTTGTATAGGTATTTCAAAGATGCCCAGAACTGAGCTAAACTTGGTATGTGTCCAACTCCTAGAAATAACTTCATGCCCCATCTCCCTTACTTCCAGCTAGTAAGGATCACATAATTCCTAACAAAGTTTTGACACAGATTCCCAATTCGGGCATTCAGAACATGTAGCAGGTTGCTGTAAGCAAGCACATTTTCATTCAAAGTTGCAAGTTACTTTGTAGGAACAAGTTTGTATAGGTATTTCAAAGATGACCAGAACTGAGCTAAACTTGGTATGTGTCCAACTCCTAGAAATAACTTCATGCCCCATCTCCCTTACTTCCAGCTAGTAAGGATCACATAATTCCTAACAAAGTTTTGACACAGATTGCCAATTCGGGCATTCAGAACATATAGCACGTTGCTGTAAGCAAGCACATTCTCATTCAAAGATGCAAGTTACTATGTAGGAACAAGTTTGTATAGGTATTTCAAAGATGCCCAGAACTGAGCTAAACTTGCTATGTGTCCAACTCCTAGAAATAACTTCATGCCCCATCTCCCTTACTTCCAGCTAGTAAGGATCACATAATTCCTAACAAAGTTTTGACACAGATTGCCAATTAGGGCATTCAGAACATATAGCACGTTGCTGTAAGCAAGCACATTCTCATTCAAAGTTGCAAGTTACTATGTAGGAACAAGTTTGTATAGGTATTTCAAAGATGCCCAGAACTGAGCTAAACTTGGTATGTGTCCAACTCCTAGAAATAACTTCATGCCCCATCTCCCTTACTTCCAGCTAGTAAGGATCACATAATTCCTAACAAAGTTTTGACACAGATTCCCAATTCGGGCATTCAGAACATATAGCACGTTGCTGTAAGCAATCACATTTTCATTCAAAGATGCAAGTTACTATGTAGGAACAAGTTTGTATAGGTATTTCAAAGATGCCCAGAACTGAGCTAAACTTGGTATGTGTCCAACTCCTAGAAAAAACTTCATGCCCCATCTCCCTTACTTCCAGCTAGTAAGGATCACATAATTCCTAACAGTTTTGACACAGATTCCCAATTCGGGCATTCAGAACATATAGCACGTTGCTGTAAGCAAGCACATTCTCATTCAAAGATGCAAGTTACTATGTAGGAACAAGTTTGTATAGGTATTTCAAAGATGCCCAGAACTGAGCTAAACTTGGTATGTGTCCAACTCCTAGAAATAACTTCATGCCCCATCTCCATTACTTCCAGCTAGTAAGGATCACATAATTCCTAACAAAGTTTTGACACAGATTGCCAATTCGGGCATTCAGAACATATAGCACGTTGCTGTAAGCAAGCACATTCTCATTCAAAGATGCAAGTTACTATGTAGGAACAAGTTTGTATAGGTATTTCAAAGATGCCCAGAACTGAGCTAAACTTGGTATGTGTCCAACTCCTAGAAATAACTTCATGCCCCATCTCCCTTACTTCCAGCTAGTAAGGATCACATAATTCCTAACAAAGTTTTGACACAGATTCCCAATTCGGGCATTCAGAACATATAGCACGTTGCTGTAAGCAAGCACATTTTCATTCAAAGTTGCAAGTTACTAGGTAGGAACAAGTTTGTATAGGTATTTCAAAGATGCCCAGAACTGAGCTCAACTTGGTATGTGTCCAACTCCTAGAAGTAACTTCATGCCCCATCTCCCTTACTTCCAGCTAGTAAGTATCACATAATTCCTAACAAAGTTTTGACACAGATTCCCTATTCGGGCATTCAGAACATATAGCACGTTGCTGTAAGCAAGCAGATTCTCATTCAAAGATGCAAGTTACTAGGTAGGAACAAGTTTGTATAGGTATTTCAAAGATGCCCAGAACTGAGCTCAACTTGGTATGTGTCCAACTCCTAGAAGTAACTTCATGCCCCATCTCCCTTACTTCCAGCTAGTAAGGATCACATAATTTCTAACAAAGTTTTGACACAGATTCCCTATTCGGGCATTCAGAACATATAGCACGTTGCTGCAAGCAAGCACATTCTCATTCAAAGATGCAAGTTACTAGGTAGGAACAAGTTTGTATAGGTATTTCAAAGATGCCCAGAACTGAGCTCAACTTGGTATGTGTCCAACTCCTAGAAGTAACTTCATGCCCCATCTCCCTTACTTCCAGCTAGTAAGGATCACATAATTCCTAACAAAGTTTTGACACAGATTCCCAATTCGGGCATTCAGAACATATAGCACGTTGCTGCAAGCAAGCACATTCTCATTCAAAGTTGCATGTTACTATGTAGGAACAAGTTTGTATAGGTATTTCAAAGATGCCCAGAACTGAGCTAAACTTGGTATGTGTCCAACTCCTAGAAATAACTTCATGCCCCATCTCCCTTACTTCCAGCTAGTAAGGATCACATCATTCCTAACAAAGTTTTGACACAGATTGCCAATTCGGGCATTCAGAACATATAGCACGTTGCTGCAAGCAAGCACATTCTCATTCAAAGTTGCAAGTTACTATGTAGGAACAAGTTTGTATAGGTATTTCAAAGATGCCCAGAACTGAGCTAAACTTGGTATGTGTCCAACTCCTAGAAATAACTTCATGCCCCATCTCCCTTACATCCAGCTAGTAAGGATGACAGAATTCCTAACAAAGTTTTGACACAGATTCCCAATTTGTTCCTTCAGAACATATAGCACGTTGCTGTAAGCAAGCACATTCTCATTGAAAGATGCAAGTTACTATGTAGGAACAAGTTTGTATAGGTATTTCAAAGATGCCCAGAACTGAGCTAAACTTGGTATGTGTCCAACTCCTAGAAATAACTTCATGCCCCATCTCCCTTACTTCCATCTAGTAAGGATCACATAATTCCTAGCAAAGTTTTGACACAGATTCCCAATTCGGGCATTCAGAACATATAGCACGTTGCTGTAAGCAAGCAGATTCCCATTCAAAGATGCAAGTTACTATGTAGGAACAAGTTTGTATAGGTATTTCAAAGATGCCCAGAACTGAGCTAAACTTGGTATGTGTCCAACTCCTAGAAATGACTTCATGCCCCATCTCCCTTAATTCCAGCTAGTAAGGATCACATAATTATTAACAGTTTAACACAGATTGCCAATTCGGGCATTCAGAACATATAGCACGTTGCTGTAAGCAAGCACATTCTCATTCAAAGATGCAAGTTACTATGTAGGAACAAGTTTGTATAGGTATTTCAAAGATGCCCAGAACTGAGCTAAACTTGGTATGTGTCCAACTCCTAGAAATAACTTCATGCCCCATCTCCCTTACTTCCAGCTAGTAAGGATCACATAATTCCTAACAAAGTTTTGACACAGATTGCCAATTCGGGCATTCAGAACATATAGCACGTTGCTGCAAGCAAGCACATTCTCATTCAAAGATGCAAGTTTCTATGTAGGAACAAGTTTGTATAGGTATTTCAAAGATGCCCAGAACTGAGCTAAACTTGGTATGTGTCCAACTCCTAGAAATAACTTCATGCCCCATCTCCCTTACTTCCAGCTAGTAAGGATCACATAATTCCTAACAAAGTTTTGACACAGATTGCCAATTCGGGCATTCAGAACATATAGCACGTTGCTGCAAGCAAGCACATTCTCATTCAAAGATGCAAGTTACTATGTAGGAACAAGTTTGTATAGGTATTTCAAAGATGCCCAGAACTGAGCTAAACTTGCTATGTGTCCAACTCCTAGAAATAACTTCATGCCCCATCTCCCTTACTTCCAGCTAGTAAGGATCACATAATTCCTAACAAAGTTTTGACACAGATTCCCTATTCGGGCATTCAGAACATATAGCACGTTGCTGCAAGCAAGCACATTCTCTTTCAAAGATGCAAGTTACTATGTAGGAACAAGTTTGTATAGGTATTTCAAAGATGCCCAGAACTGAGCTAAACGTTGTATGTGTCCAACTCCTAGAAATAACTTCATGCCCCATCTCCCTTACTTCCAGCTAGTAAGGATCACATAATTCCTAACAAAGTTTTGACACAGATTCCCTATTCGGGCATTCAGAACATATAGCACGTTGCTGCAAGCAAGCACATTCTCATTCAAAGATGCAAGTTACTATATAGGAACAAGTTTGTATAGGTATTTCAAAGATGCCCAGAACTGAGCTAAACTTGGTATGTCTCCAACTCCAAGAAATAACTTCATGCCCCATCTCCCTTACTTCCAGCTAGTAAGGATCACATAATTCCTAACAAAGTTTTGACACAGCTTCCCTATTCGGGCATTCAGAACATATAGCACGTTGCTGTAAGCAAGCACATTCTCATTCAAAGTTGCAAGTTACTATGTAGGAACAAGTTTGTATAGGTATTTCAAAGATGCCCAGAACTGAGCTAAACTTGGTATGTGTCCAACTCCTAGAAATAACTTCATGCCCCATCTCCCTTACTTCCAGCTAGTAAGGATCACATAATTCCTAACAAAGTTTTGACACAGATTCCCAATTCGGGCATTCAGAACATATAGCACGTTGCTGTAAGCAAGCACATTCTCATTCAAAGTTGCAAGTTACTATGTAGGAACAAGTTTGTATAGGTATTTCAAAGATGCCCAGAACTGAGCTAAACTTGGTATGTGTCCAACTCCTAGAAATAACTTCATGCCCCATCTCCCTTACTTCCAGCTAGTAAGGATGACATAATTCCTAACAAAGTTTTGACACAGATTCCCAATTCGGGCATTCAGAACATATAGCACGTTGCTGTAAGCAAGCAGATTCTCAATCAAATATGCAAGTTACTAGGTAGGAACAAGTTTGTATAGGTATTTCAAAGATGCCCAGAACTGAGCTAAACTTGGTATGTGTCCAACTCCTAGAAATAACTTCATGCCCCATCTCCCTTACTTCCAGCTAGTAAGGATCACATAATTCCTAACAATGTTTTGACACAAATTCCCAATTCGGGCATTCAGAACATATAGCACGTTGCTGTAAGCAAGCACATTTTCATTCAAAGTTGCAAGTTACCATGTAGGAACAAGTTTGTATAGGTATTTCAAAGATGCCCAGAACTGAGCTAAACTTGCTATGTGTCCAACTCCTAGAAATAACTTCATGCCCCATCTCCCTTACTTCCAGCTAGTAAGGATCACATAATTCCTAACAAAGTTTTGACACAGATTCCCAATTCGGGCATTCAGAACATATAGCACGTTGCTGTAAGCAAGCAGATTCTCATTCAAAGTTCCACGTTACTAGGTAGGAACAAGTTTGTATAGGTATTTCAAAGATGCCCAGAACTGAGCTAAACTTGGTATGTGTCCAACTCCTAGAAATAACTTCATGCCCCATCTCCCTTACTTCCAGCTAGTAAGGATCACATAATTCCTAACAAAGTTTTGACACAGATTCCCAATTCGGGCATTCAGAACATATAGCACGTTGCTGTAAGCAATCACATTTTCATTCAAAGTTGCAAGTTACTATGTAGGAACAAGTTTGTATAGGTATTTCAAAGATGCCCAGAACTGAGCTAAACTTGGTATGTGTCCAACTCCTAGAAATAACTTCATGCCCCATCTCCCTTACTTCCAGCTAGTAAGGATCACATAATTCCTAACAAAGTTTTGACACAGATTCCCAATTCGGGCATTCAGAACATATAGCACGTTGCTGTAAGCAAGCACATTCTCATTCAAAGATGCAAGTTACTATGTAGGAACAAGTTTGTATAGGTATTTCAAAGAGGCCCAGAACTGAGCTAAACTTGGTATGTGTCCAACTCCTAGAAATAACTTCATGCCCCATCTCCCTTACTTCCAGCTAGTAAGGATCACATAATTCCTAACAAAGTTTTGACACAGATTGCCAATTCGGGCATTCAGAACATAAAGCACGTTGCTGTAAGCAAGCACATTCTCATTCAAAGTTGCAAGTTACTATGTAGGAACAAGTTTGTATAGGTATTTCAAAGATGCCCAGAACTGAGCTAAACTTGGTATGTGTCCAACTCCTAGAAATAACTTCATGCCCCATCTCCCTTACTTCCAGCTTGTAAGGATCACATAATTCCTAACAAAGTTTTGACACAGATTGCCAATTCGGGCATTCAGAACATATAGCACGTTGCTGTAAGCAAGCACATTCTCATTCAAAGATGCAAGTTACTATGTAGGAACAAGTTTGTATAGGTATTTCAAAGATGCCCAGAACTGAGCTAAACTTGCTATGTGTCCAACTCCTAGAAATAACTTCATGCCCCATCTCCCTTACTTCCAGCTAGTAAGGATCACATTATTCCTAACAAAGTTTTGACACAGCTTCCCTATTCGGGCATTCAGAACATATAGCACGTTGCTGTAAGCAAGCACATTCTCATTCAAAGTTGCAAGTTACTATGTAGGAACAAGTTTGTATAGGTATTTCAAAGATGCCCAGAACTGAGCTAAACTTGATATGTGTCCAACTCCTAGAAATAACTTCATGCCCCATCTCCCTTACTTCCAGCTAGTAAGGATCACATAATTCCTAACAAAGTTTTGACACAGATTCCCAATTCGGGCATTCAGAACATATAGCACGTTGCTGTAAGCAAGCACATTCTCATTCAAAGTTGCAAGTTACTATGTAGGAAAAAGTTTGTATAGGTATTTCAAAGATGCCCAGAACTGAGCTAAACTTGGTATGTGTCCAACTCCTAGAAATAACTTCATGCCCCATCTCCCTTACTTCCAGCTAGTAAGGATGACATAATTCCTAACAAAGTTTTGACACAGATTCCCAATTCGGGCATTCAGAACATATAGCACGTTGCTGTAAGCAAGCAGATTCTCAATCAAAGATGCAAGTTACTAGGTAGGAACAAGTTTGTATAGGTATTTCAAAGATGCCCAGAACTGAGCTAAACTTGGTATGTGTCCAACTCCTAGAAATAACTTCATGCCCCATCTCCCTTACTTCCAGCTAGTAAGGATCACATAATTCCTAACAATGTTTTGACACAAATTCCCAATTCGGGCATTCAGAACATATAGCACGTTGCTGTAAGCAAGCACATTTTCATTCAAAGTTGCAAGTTACCATGTAGGAACAAGTTTGTATAGGTATTTCAAAGATGCCCAGAACTGAGCTAAACTTGGTATGTGTCCAACTCCTAGAAATAACTTCATGCCCCATCTCCCTTACTTCCAGCTAGTAAGGATCACATAATTCCTAACAAAGTTTTGACACAGATTCCCAATTCGGGCATTCAGAACATATAGCACGTTGCTGTAAGCAAGCAGATTCTCATTCAAAGTTCCACGTTACTAGGTAGGAACAAGTTTGTATAGGTATTTCAAAGATGCCCAGAACTGAGCTAAACTTGGTATGTGTCCAACTCCTAGAAATAACTTCATGCCCCATCTCCCTTACTTCCAGCTAGTAAGGATCACATAATTCCTAACAAAGTTTTGACACAGATTCCCAATTCGGGCATTCAGAACATATAGCACGTTGCTGTAAGCAATCACATTTTCATTCAAAGTTGCAAGTTACTATGTAGGAACAAGTTTGTATAGGTATTTCAAAGATGCCCAGAACTGAGCTAAACTTGGTATGTGTCCAACTCCTAGAAATAACTTCATGCCCCATCTCCCTTACTTCCAGCTAGTAAGGATCACATAATTCCTAACAAAGTTTTGACACAGATTCCCAATTCGGGCATTCAGAACATATAGCACGTTGCTGTAAGCAAGCACATTCTCATTCAAAGATGCAAGTTACTATGTAGGAACAAGTTTGTATAGGTATTTCAAAGATGCCCAGAACTGAGCTAAACTTGCTATGTGTCCAACTCCTAGAAATAACTTCATGCCCCATCTCCCTTACTTCCAGCTAGTAAGGATCACATAATTCCTAACAAAGTTTTGACACAGATTCCCAATTCGTGCATTCAGAACATATAGCACGTTGCTGTAAGCAAGCACATTCTCATTCAAAGATGCAAGTTACTATGTAGGAACAAGTTTGTATAGGTATTTCAAAGATGCCCAGAACTGAGCTAAACTTGGTATGTGTCCAACTCCTAGAAATAACTTCATGCCCCATCTCCCTTACTTCCAGCTAGTAAGGATCACATAATTCCTAACAAAGTTTTGACACAGATTCCCAATTCGGGCATTCAGAACATATAGCACGTTGCTGTAAGCAAGCACATTCTCATTCAAAGTTGCAAGTTACTATGTAGGAACAAGTTTGTATAGGTATTTCAAAGATGCCCAGAACTGAGCTAAACTTGGTATGTGTCCAACTCCTAGAAATAACTTCATGCCCCATCTCCCTTACTTCCAGCTAGTAAGGATCACATAATTCCTAGCAAAGTTTTGACACAGATTGCCAATTCGGGCATTCAGAACATATAGCACGTTGCTGTAAGCAAGCACATTCTCATTCAAAGATGCAAGTTACTATGTAGGAACAAGTTTGTATAGGTATTTCAAAGATGCCCAGAACTGAGCTAAACTTGCTATGTGTCCAACTCCTAGAAATAACTTCATGCCCCATCTCCCTTACTTCCAGCTAGTAAGGATCACATAATTCCTAACAAAGTTTTGACACAGATTCCCAATTCGGGCATTCAGAACATATAGCACGTTGCTGTAAGCAAGCACATTCTCATTCAAAGTTGCAAGTTACTATGTAGGAACAAGTTTGTATAGGTATTTCAAAGATGCCCAGAACAGAGCTAAACTTGGTATGTGTCCAACTCCTAGAAATAACTTCATGCCCCATCTCCCTTACTTCCAGCTAGTAAGGATCACATAATTCCTAACAAAGTTTTGACACAGATTCCCAATTCGGGCATTCAGAACATATAGCACGTTGCTGTAAGCAAGCAGATTCCCATTCAAAGATGCAAGTTACTATGTAGGAACAAGTTTGTATAGGTATTTCAAAGATGCCCTGAACTGAGCTAAACTTGCTATGTGTCCAACTCCTAGAAATAACTTCATGCCCCATCTCCCTTACTTCCAGCTAGTAAGGATCACATAATTCCTAGCAAAGTTTTGACACAGATTCCCAATTCGGGCATTCAGAACATATAGCACGTTGCTGTAAGCAAGCACATTCTCATTCAAAGATGCAAGTTACTATGTAGGAACAAGTTTGTATAGGTATTTCAAAGATGCCCAGAACTGAGCTAAACTTGGTATGTGTACAACTCCTAGAAATAACTTCATGCCCCATCTCCCTTACTTCCAGCTAGTAAGGATGACATAATTCCTAACAAAGTTTTGACACAGATTCCCAATTCGGGCATTCAGAACATATAGCACGCTGCTGTAAGCAAGCACATTCTCATTCAAAGTTGCAAGTTACCATGTAGGAACAAGTTTGTATAGGTATTTCAAAGATGCCCAGAACTGAGCTAAACTTGGTATGTGTCCAACTCCTAGAAATAACTTCATGCCCCATCTCCCTTACTTCCAGCTAGTAAGGATCACATAATTCCTAACAAAGTTTTGACACAGATTCCCAATTCGGGCATTCAGAACATATAGCACGTTGCTGCAAGCAAGCACATTCTCATTCAAAGATGCAAGTTACTATGTAGGAACAAGTTTGTATAGGTATTTCAAAGATGCCCAGAACTGAGCTAAACTTGGTATGTGTCCAACTCCTAGAAATAACTTCATGCCCCATCTCCCTTACTCCCAGCTAGTAAGGATCACATAATTCCTAACAAAGTTTTGACACAGATTCCCTATTCGGGCATTCAGAACATATAGCACGTTGCTGCAAGCAAGCACATTCTCATTCAAAGATGCAAGTTACTATGTAGGAACAAGTTTGTATAGGTATTTCAAAGATGCCCAGAACTGAGCTAAACGTTGTATGTGTCCAACTCCTAGAAATAACTTCATGCCCCATCTCCCTTACATCCAGCTAGTAAGGATCACATAATTCCTAACAAAGTTTTGACACAGATTCCCTATTCGGGCATTCAGAACATATAGCACGTTGCTGCAAGCAAGCACATTCTCATTCAAAGATGCAAGTTACTATGTAGGAACAAGTTTGTATAGGTATTTCAAAGATGCCCAGAACTGAGCTAAACTTGGTATGTCTCCAACTCCAAGAAATAACTTCATGCCCCATCTCCCTTACTTCCAGCTAGTAAGGATCACATAATTCCTAACAAAGTTTTGACACAGCTTCCCTATTCGGGCATTCAGAACATATAGCACGTTGCTGTAAGCAAGCACATTCTCATTCAAAGTTGCAAGTTACTATGTAGGAACAAGTTTGTATAGGTATTTCAAAGATGCCCAGAACTGAGCTAAACTTGGTATGTGTCCAACTCCTAGAAATAACTTCATGCCCCATCTCCCTTACTTCCAGCTAGTAAGGATCACATAATTCCTAACAAAGTTTTGACACAGATTCCCAATTCGGGCATTCAGAACATATAGCACGTTGCTGTAAGCAAGCACATTCTCATTCAAAGTTGCAAGTTACTATGTAGGAAAAAGTTTGTATAGGTATTTCAAAGATGCCCAGAACTGAGCTAAACTTGGTATGTGTCCAACTCCTAGAAATAACTTCATGCCCCATCTCCCTTACTTCCAGCTAGTAAGGATGACATAATTCCTAACAAAGTTTTGACACAGATTCCCAATTCGGGCATTCAGAACATATAGCACGTTGCTGTAAGCAAGCAGATTCTCATTCAAAGATGCAAGTTACTAGGTAGGAACAAGTTTGTATAGGTATTTCAAAGATGCCCAGAACTGAGCTAAACTTGGTATGTGTCTAACTCCTAGAAATAACTTCATGCCCCATCTCCCTTACTTCCAGCTAGTAAGGATCACATAATTCCTAACAATGTTTTGACACAAATTCCCAATTCGGGCATTCAGAACATATAGCACGTTGCTGTAAGCAAGCACATTTTCATTCAAAGTTGCAAGTTACCATGTAGGAACAAGTTTGTATAGGTATTTCAAAGATGCCCAGAACTGAGCTAAACTTGGTATGTGTCCAACTCCTAGAAATAACTTCATGCCCCATCTCCCTTACTTCCAGCTAGTAAGGATCACATAATTCCTAACAAAGTTTTGACACAGATTCCCAATTCGGGCATTCAGAACATATAGCACGTTGCTGTAAGCAAGCAGATTCTCATTCAAAGTTGCACGTTACTAGGTAGGAACAAGTTTGTATAGGTATTTCAAAGATGCCCAGAACTGAGCTAAACTTGGTATGTGTCCAACTCCTAGAAATAACTTCATGCCCCATCTCCCTTACTTACAGCTAGTAAGGATCATATAATTCCTAACAAAGTTTTGACACAGATTCCCAATTCGGGCATTCAGAACATATAGCACGTTGCTGTAAGCAATCACATTTTCATTCAAAGTTGCAAGTTACTATGTAGGAACAGGTTTGTATAGGTATTTCAAAGATGCCCAGAACTGAGCTAAACTTGGTATGTGTCCAACTCCTGGAAATAACTTCATGCCCCATCTCCCTTACTTCCAGCTAGTAAGGATCACATAATTCCTAACAGTTTTGACACAGATTCCCAATTCGGGCATTCAGAACATATAGCACGTTGCTGTAAGCAAGCACATTCTCATTCAAAGATGCAAGTTACTATGTAGGAACAAGTTTGTATAGGTATTTCAAAGATGCCCAGAACTGAGCTAAACTTGCTATGTGTCCAACTCCTAGAAATAACTTCATGCCCCATCTCCCTTACTTCCAGCTAGTAAGGATCACATAATTCCTAACAAAGTTTTGACACAGATTGCCAATTCGGGCATTCAGAACATATAGCACGTTGCTGTAAGCAAGCACATTCTCATTCAAAGATGCAAGTTACTATGTAGGAACAAGTTTGTATAGGTATTTCAAAGATGCCCAGAACTGAGCTAAACTTGGTATGTGTCCAACTCCTAGAAATAACTTCATGCCCCATCTCCCTTACTTCCAGCTAGTAAGGATCACATAATTCCTAACAAAGTTTTGACACCGATTCCCAATTCGGGCATTCAGAACATATAGCACGTTGCTGTAAGCAAGCACATTCTCATTCAAAGTTGCAAGTTACTATGTAGGAACAAGTTTGTATAGGTATTTCAAAGATGCCCAGAACTGAGCTAAACTTGCTATGTGTCCAACTCCTAGAAATAACTTCATGTCCCATCTCCCTTACTTCCAGCTAGTAAGGATCACATAATTCCTAGCAAAGTTTTGACACAGATTGCCAATTCGGGCATTCAGAACATATAGCACGTTGCTGTAAGCAAGCACATTCTCATTCAAAGATGCAAGTTACTATGTAGGAACAAGTTTGTATAGGTATTTCAAAGATGCCCAGAACTGAGCTAAACTTGCTATGTGTCCAACTCCTAGAAATAACTTCATGCCCCATCTCCCTTACTTCCAGCTAGTAAGGATCACATAATTCCTAACAAAGTTTTGACACAGATTCCCAATTCGGGCATTCAGAACATATAGCACGTTGCTGTAAGCAAGCAGATTCTCATTCAAAGTTGCACGTTACTAGGTAGGAACAAGTTTGTATAGGTATTTCAAAGATGCCCAGAACTGAGCTAAACTTGGTATGTGTCCAACTCCTAGAAATAACTTCATGCCCCATCTCCCTTACTTCCAGCTAGTAAGGATCACATAATTCCTAACAAAGTTTTGACACAGATTCCCAATTCGGGCATTCAGAACATATAGCACGTTGCTGTAAGCAATCACATTTTCATTCAAAGTTGCAAGTTACTATGTAGGAACAAGTTTGTATAGGTATTTCAAAGATGCCCAGAACTGAGCTAAACTTGGTATGTGTCCAACTCCTAGAAATAACTTCATGCCCCATCTCCCTTACTTCCAGCTAGTAAGGATCACATAATTCCTAACAGTTTTGACACAGATTCCCAATTCGGGCATTCAGAACATATAGCACGTTGCTGTAAGCAAGCACATTCTCATTCAAAGATGCAAGTTACTATGTAGGAACAAGTTTGTATAGGTATTTCAAAGATGCCCAGAACTGAGCTAAACTTGCTATGTGTCCAACTCCTAGAAATAACTTCATGCCCCATCTCCCTTACTTCCAGCTAGTAAGGATCACATAATTCCTAACAAAGTTTTGACACAGATTGCCAATTCGGGCATTCAGAACATATAGCACGTTGCTGTAAGCAAGCACATTCTCATTCAAAGATGCAAGTTACTATGTATGAACAATTTTGTATAGGTATTTCAAAGATGCCCAGAACTGAGCTAAACTTGGTATGTGTCCAACTCCTAGAAATAACTTCATGCCCCATCTCCCTTACTTCCAGCTAGTAAGGATCACATAATTCCTAACAAAGTTTTGACACAGATTCCCAATTCGGGCATTCAGAACATATAGCACGTTGCTGTAAGCAAGCACATTCTCATTCAAAGTTGCAAGTTACTATGTAGGAACAAGTTTGTATAGGTATTTCAAAGATGCCCAGAACTGAGCTAAACTTGGTATGTGTCCAACTCCTAGAAATAACTTCATGCCCCATCTCCCTTACTTCCAGCTAGTAAGGATCACATAATTGCTAGCAAAGTTTTGACACAGATTGCCAATTCGGGCATTCAGAACATATAGCACGTTGCTGTAAGCAAGCACATTCTCATTCAAAGATGCAAGTTACTATGTAGGAACAAGTTTGTATAGGCATTTCAAAGATGCCCAGAACTGAGCTAAACTTGGTATGTGTCCAACTCCTAGAAATAACTTCATGCCCCATCTCCCTTACTTCCAGCTAGTAAGGATCACATAATTCCTAACAAAGTTTTGACACAGATTCCCAATTCAGGCATTCAGAACATATAGCACGTTGCTGTAAGCAATCACATTTTCATTCAAAGTTGCAAGTTACTATGTAGGAACAAGTTTGTATAGGTATTTCAAAGATGCCCAGAACTGAGCTAAACTTGGTATGTGTCCAACTCCTAGAAATAACTTCATGCCCCATCTCCCTTACTTCCAGCTAGTAAGGATCACATAATTCCTAACAGTTTTGACACAGATTCCCAATTCGGGCATTCAGAACATATAGCACGTTGCTGTAAGCAAGCACATTCTCATTCAAAGATGCAAGTTACTATGTAGGAACAAGTTTGTATAGGTATTTCAAAGATGCCCAGAACTGAGCTAAACTTGCTATGTGTCCAACTCCTAGAAATAACTTCATGCCCCATCTCCCTTACTTCCAGCTAGTAAGGATCACATAATTCCTAACAAAGTTTTGACACAGATTGCCAATTCGGGCATTCAGAACATATAGCACGTTGCTGTAAGCAAGCACATTCTCATTCAAAGATGCAAGTTACTATGTATGAACAATTTTGTATAGGTATTTCAAAGATGCCCAGAACTGAGCTAAACTTGGTATGTGTCCAACTCCTAGAAATAACTTCATGCCCCATCTCCCTTACTTCCAGCTAGTAAGGATCACATAATTCCTAACAAAGTTTTGACACAGATTCCCAATTCGGGCATTCAGAACATATAGCACGTTGCTGTAAGCAAGCACATTCTCATTCAAAGTTGCAAGTTACTATGTAGGAACAAGTTTGTATAGGTATTTCAAAGATGCCCAGAACTGAGCTAAACTTGGTATGTGTCCAACTCCTAGAAATAACTTCATGCCCCATCTCCCTTACTTCCAGCTAGTAAGGATCACATAATTCCTAGCAAAGTTTTGACACAGATTGCCAATTCGGGCATTCAGAACATATAGCACGTTGCTGTAAGCAAGCACATTCTCATTCAAAGATGCAAGTTACTATGTAGGAACAAGTTTGTATAGGTATTTCAAAGATGCCCAGAACTGAGCTAAACTTGCTATGTGTCCAACTCCTAGAAATAACTTCATGCCCCATCTCCCTTACTTCCAGCTAGTAAGGATCACATAATTCCTAACAAAGTTTTGACACAGATTCCCAATTCGGGCATTCAGAACATATAGCACGTTGCTGTAAGCAAGCACATTCTCATTCAAAGTTGCAAGTTACTATGTAGGAACAAGTTTGTATAGGTATTTCAAAGATGCCCAGAACTGAGCTAAACTTGGTATGTGTCCAACTCCTAGAAATAACTTCATGCCCCATCTCCCTTACTTCCAGCTAGTAAGGATCACATAATTCCTAACAAAGTTTTGACACAGATTCCCAATTCGGGCATTCAGAACATATAGCACGTTGCTGTAAGCAAGCAGATTCCCATTCAAAGATGCAAGTTACTATGTAGGAACAAGTTTGTATAGGTATTTCAAAGATGCCCTGAACTGAGCTAAACTTGCTATGTGTCCAACTCCTAGAAATAACTTCATGCCCCATCTCCCTTACTTCCAGCTAGTAAGGATCACATAATTCCTAACAAAGTTTTGACACAGATTCCCAATTCGGGCATTCAGAACATATAGCACGTTGCTGTAAGCAAGCACATTCTCATTCAAAGATGCAAGTTACTATGTAGGAACAAGTTTGTATAGGTATTTCAAAGATGCCCAGAACTGAGCTAAACTTGATATGTGTCCAACTCCTAGAAATAACTTCATGCCCCATCTCCCTTACTTCCAGCTAGTAAGGATCACATAATTCCTAACAAAGTTTTGACACAGATTGCCAATTCGGGCATTCAGAACATATAGCACGTTGCTGTAAGCAAGCACATTCTCATTCAAAGATGCAAGTTACTATGTAGGAACAAGTTTGTATAGGTATTTCAAAGATGCCCAGAACTGAGCTAAACTTGGTATGTGTCCAACTCCTAGAAATAACTTCATGCCCCATCTCCCTTACTTCCAGCTAGTAAGGATCACATAATTCCTAACAAAGTTTTGACACAGATTGCCAATTCGGGCATTCAGAACATATAGCACGTTGTTGTAAGCAAGCACATTCTCATTCAAAGATGCAAGTTACTATGTAGGAACAAGTTTGTATAGGTATTTCAAAGATGCCCAGAACTGAGCTAAACTTGCTATGTGTCCAACTCCTAGAAATAACTTCATGCCCAATCTCCCTTACTTCCAGCTAGTAAGGATCACATAATTCCTAACAATGTTTTGACACAGATTGCCAATTCGGGCATTCAGAACATATAGCACGTTGCTGTAAGCAAGCACATTCTCATTCAAAGTTGCAAGTTACTATGTAGGAACAAGTTTGTATAGGTATTTCAAAGATGCCCAGAACTGAGCTAAACTTGGTATGTGTCCAACTCCTAGAAATAACTTCATGCCCCATCTCCCTTACTTCCAGCTAGTAAGGATCACATAATTGCTAACAGTTTTGACACAGATTCCCAATTCGGGCATTCAGAACATATAGCACGTTGCTGTAAGCAAGCACATTCTCATTCAAAGATGCAAGTTACTATGTAGGAACAAGTTTGTATAGGTATTTCAAAGATGCCCAGAACTGAGCTAAACTTGGTATGTGTCCAACTCCTAGAAATAACTTCATGCCCCATCTCCATTACTTCCAGCTAGTAAGGATCACATAATTCCTAACAAAGTTTTGACACAGATTGCCAATTCGGGCATTCAGAACATATAGCACTTTGCTGTAAGCAAGCACATTCTCATTCAAAGATGCAAGTTACTATGTAGGAACAAGTTTGTATAGGTATTTAAAAGATGCCCAGAACTGAGCTAAACTTGGTATGTGTCCAACTCCTAGAAATAACTTCATGCCCCATCTCCCTTACTTCCAGCTAGTAAGGATCACATAATTCCTAACAAAGTTTTGACACAGATTCCCAATTCGGGCATTCAGAACATATAGCACGTTGCTGTAAGCAAGCACATTTTCATTCAAAGTTGCAAGTTACTAGGTAGGAACAAGTTTGTATAGGTATTTCAAAGATGCCCAGAACTGAGCTCAACTTGGTATGTGTCCAACTCCTAGAAGTAACTTCATGCCCCATCTCCCTTACTTCCAGCTAGTAAAGATCATATAATTCCTAACAAAGTTTTGACACAGATTCCCTATTCAGGCATTCAGAACATATAGCACGTTGCTGTAAGCAAGCAGATTCTCATTCAAAGATGCAAGTTACTAGGTAGGAACAAGTTTGTATAGGTATTTCAAAGATGCCCAGAACTGAGCTCAACTTGGTATGTGTCCAACTCCTAGAAGTAACTTCATGCCCCATCTCCCTTACTTCCAGCTAGTAAGGATCACATAATTTCTAACAAAGTTTTGACACAGATTCCCTATTCGGGCATTCAGAACATATAGCACGTTGCTGCAAGCAAGCACATTCTCATTCAAAGATGCAAGTTACTAGGTAGGAACAAGTTTGTATAGGTATTTCAAAGATGCCCAGAACTGAGCTAAACTTGGTATGTGTCCAACTCCAAGAAGTAACTTCATGCCCCATCTCCCTTACTTCCAGCTAGTAAGGATCACATAATTCCTAACAAAGTTTTGACACAGATTCCCAAATCGGGCATTCAGAACATATAGCACGTTGCTGCAAGCAAGCACATTCTCATTCAAAGTTGCATGTTATTATGTAGGAACAAGTTTGTATAGGTATTTCAAAGATGCCCAGAACTGAGCTAAACTTGGTATGTGTCCAACTCCTAGAAATAACTTCATGCCCCATCTCCCTTACTTCCAGCTAGTAAGGATCACATAATTCCTAACAAAGTTTTGACACAGATTGCCAATTCGGGCATTCAGAACATATAGCACGTTGCTGTAAGCAAGCACATTCTCATTCAAAGTTGCAAGTTACTATGTAGGAACAAGTTTGTATAGGTATTTCAAAGATGCCCAGAACTGAGCTAAACTTGGTATGTGTCCAACTCCTAGAAATAACTTCATGACCCATCTCTCTTACATCCAGCTAGTAAGGATCACATAATTCCCAACAAAGATTTGACACAGATTCCCAATTCGGGCCTTCAGAACATATAGCACGTTGCTGTAAGCAAGCACATTCTCATTCAAAGATGCAAGTTACTATGTAGGAACAAGTTTGTATAGGTATTTCAAAGATGCCCAGAACTGAGCTAAACTTGGTATGTGTCCAACTCCTAGAAATAACTTCATGCCCCATCTCCCTTACTTCCAGATAGTAAGGATCACATAATTCCTAACAAAGTTTTGACACAGATTCCCTATTCGGGCATTCAGAACATATAGCACGTTGCTGCAAGCAAGCACATTCTCATTCAAAGATGCAAGTTACTATGTAGGAACAAGTTTGTATAGGTATTTCAAAGATGCCCAGAACTGAGCTAAACTTGGTATGTGTCCAACTCCTAGAAATAACTTCATGCCCCATCTCCCTTACTTCCAGCTAGTAAGGATCACATAATTCCTAACAAAGTTTTGACACAGATTCCCTATTCGGGCATTCAGAACATATAGCTCGTTGCTGCAAGCAAGCACATTCTCATTCAAAGATGCAAGTTACTATGTAGGAACAAGTTTGCATAGGTATTTCAAAGATGCCCAGAACTGAGCTAAACTTGGTATGTCTCCAACTCCAAGAAATAACTTCATGCCCCATCTCCCTTACTTCCAGCTAGTAAGGATCACATAATTCCTAACAAAGTTTTGACACAGCTTCCCTATTCGGGCATTCAGAACATATAGCACGTTGCTGCAAGCAAGCACATTTTCATTCAAAGTTGCAAGTTACTATGTAGGAACAAGTTTGTATAGGTATTTCAAAGATGCCCAGAACTGAGCTAAACTTGGTATGTGTCCAACTCCTAGAAATAACTTCATGCCCCATCTCCCTTACTTCCAGCTAGTAAGGATCACATAATTCCTAACAAAGTTTTGACACAGATTCCCAATTCGGGCATTCAGAACATATAGCACGTTGCTGTAAGCAAGCACATTCTCATTCAAAGTTGCAAGTTACTATGTAGGAACAAGTTTGTATAGGTATTTCAAAGATGCCCAGAACTGAGCTAAACTTGGTATGTGTCCAACTCCTAGAAATAACTTCATGCCCCATCTCCCTTACTTCCAGCTAGTAAGGATGACATAATTCCTAACAAAGTTTTGACACAGAATCCCAATTCGGGCATTCAGAACATATAGCACGTTGCTGTATGCAAGCAGATTCTCATTCAAAGATGCAAGTTACTAGGTAGGAACAAGTTTGTATAGGTATTTCAAAGATGCCCAGAACTGAGCTAAACTTGGTATTTGTCCAACTCCTAGAAATAACTTCATGCCCCATCTCCCTTACTTCCAGCTAGTAAGGATCACATAATTCCTAACAAAGTTTTGACACAGATTCCCAATTCGGGCATTCAGAACATATAGCACGTTGCTGTAAGCAAGCACATTTTCATTCAAAGTTGCAAGTTACTATGTAGGAACAAGTTTGTATAGGTATTTCAAAGATGCCCAGAACTGAGCTAAACTTGGTATGTGTCCAACTCCTAGAAATAACTTCATGCCCCATCTCCCTTACTTCCAGCTAGTAAGGATGACATAATTCCTAACAATGTTTTGACACAGATTCCCAATTCGGGCATTCAGAACATATAGCACGTTGCTGTAAGCAAGCACATTTTCATTCAAAGTTGTAAGTTACTATGTAGGAACAAGTTTGTATAGGTATTTCAAAGATGCCCAGAACTGAGCTAAACTTGGTATGTGTCCAACTCCTAGAAATAACTTCATGCCCCATCTCCCTTACTTCCAGCTAGTAAGGATCACATAATTCCTAACAAAGTTTTGACACAGATTCCCAATTCGGGCATTCAGAACATATAGCACGTTGCTGTAAGCAATCACATTTTCATTCAAAGTTGCAAGTTACTATGTAGGAACAAGTTTGTATAGGTATTTCAAAGATGCCCAGAACTGAGCTCAACTTGGTATGTGTCCAACTCCTAGAAGTAACTTCATGCCCCATCTCCCTTACTTCCAGCTAGTAAAGATCACATAATTCCTAACAAAGTTTTGACACAGATTCCCTATTCAGGCATTCAGAACATATAGCACGTTGCTGTAAGCAAGCAGATTCTCATTCAAAGATGCAAGTTACTAGGTAGGAACAAGTTTGTATAGGTATTTCAAAGATGCCCAGAACTGAGCTCAACTTGGTATGTGTCCAACTCCTAGAAGTAACTTCATGCCCCATCTCCCTTACTTCCAGCTAGTAAGGATCACATAATTCCTAACAAAGTTTTGACACAGATTGCCAATTCGGGCATTCAGAACATATAGCACGTTGCTGCAAGCAAGCACATTCTCATTCAAAGATGCAAGTTACTAGGTAGGAAAAGTTTGTATAGGTATTTCAAAGATGCCCAGAACTGAGCTAAACTTGGTATGTGTCCAACTCCAAGAAGTAACTTCATGCCCCATCTCCCTTACTTCCAGCTAGTAAGGATCACATAATTCCTAACAAAGTTTTGACACAGATTCCCAAATCGGGCATTCAGAACATATAGCACGTTGCTGCAAGCAAGCACATTCTCATTCAAAGTTGCATGTTATTATGTAGGAACAAGTTTGTATAGGTATTTCAAAGATGCCCAGAACTGAGCTAAACTTGGTATGTGTCCAACTCCTAGAAATAACTTCATGCCCCATCTCCCTTACTTCCAGCTAGTAAGGATCACATAATTCCTAACAAAGTTTTGACACAGATTGCCAATTCGGGCATTCAGAACATATAGCACGTTGCTGTAAGCAAGCACATTCTCATTCAAAGTTGCAAGTTACTATGTAGGAACAAGTTTGTATAGGTATTTCAAAGATGCCCAGAACTGAGCTAAACTTGGTATGTGTCCAACTCCTAGAAATAACTTCATGACACATCTCCCTTACATCCAGCTAGTAAGGATCACATAATTCCCAACAAAGTTTTGACACAGATTCCCAATTCGGGCCTTCAGAACATATAGCACGTTGCTGTAAGCAAGCACATTCTCATTCAAAGATGCAAGTTACTATGTAGGAACAAGTTTGTATAGGTATTTCAAAGATGCCCAGAACTGAGCTAAACTTGGTATGTGTCCAACTCCTAGAAATAACTTCATGCCCCATCTCCCTTACTTCCAGCTAGTAAGGATCACATAATTCCTAACAAAGTTTTGACACAGATTCCCAATTCGGGCATTCAGAACATATAGCACGTTGCTGCAAGCAAGCACATTCTCATTCAAAGATGCAAGTTACTATGTAGGAACAAGTTTGTATAGGTATTTCAAAGATGCCCAGAACTGAGCTAAATGTTGTATGTGTCCAACTCCTAGAAATAACTTCATGCCCCATCTCCCTTACTTCCAGCTAGTAAGGATCACATAATTCCTAACAAAGTTTTGACACAGATTCCCAATTCGGGCATTCAGAACATATAGCACGTTGCTGTAAGCAAGCACATTTTCATTCAAAGTTGCAAGTTACTATGTAGGAACAAGTTTGTATAGGTATTTCAAAGATGCCCAGAACTGAGCTAAACTTGGTATGTGTCCAACTCCTAGAAATAACTTCATGCCCCATCTCCCTTACTTCCAGCTAGTAAGGATCACATAATTCCTAACAAAGTTTTGACACAGATTCCCAATTCGGGCATTCAGAACATATAGCACGTTGCTGTAAGCAATCACATTTTCATTCAAAGTTGCAAGTTACTATGTAGGAACAAGTTTGTATAGGTATTTCAAAGATGCCCAGAACTGAGCTAAACTTGGTATGTGTCCAACTCCTAGAAATAACATCATGCACCATCTCCCTTACTTCCAGCTAGTAAGGATCACATAATTCCTAACAGTTTTGACACAGATTCCCAATTCGGGCATTCAGAACATATAGCACGTTGCTGTAAGCAAGCACATTCTCATTCAAAGATGCAAGTTACTATGTAGGAACAAGTTTGTATAGGTATTTCAAAGATGCCCAGAACTGAGCTAAACTTGCTATGTGTCCAACTCCTAGAAATAACTTCATGCCCCATGTCCCTTACTTCCAGCTAGTAAGGATCACATAATTCCTAACAAAGTTTTGACACAGATTCCCAATTCGTGCATTCAGAACATATAGCACGTTGCTGTAAGCAAGCACATTTTCATTCAAAGTTGCAAGTTACTATGTAGGAACAAGTTTGTATAGGCATTTCAAAGATGCCCAGAACTGAGCTAAACTTGGTATGTGTCCAACTCCTAGAAATAACTTCATGCCCCATCTCCCTTACTTCCAGCTAGTAAGGATCACATAATTCCTAACAAAGTTTTGACAAAGATTCCCAATTCGGGCATTCAGAACATATAGCACGTTGCTGTAAGCAAGCACATTCTCATTCAAAGTTGCAAGTTACTATGTAGGAACAAGTTTGTATAGGTATTTCAAAGATGCCCAGAACTGAGCTAAACTTGCTATGTGTCCAACTCCTAGAAATAACTTCATGACCCATCTCCCTTACATCCAGCTAGTAAGGATCACATAATTCCCAACAAAGTTTTGACACAGATTCCCAATTCGGGCCTTCAGAACATATAGCACGTTGCTGTAAGCAAGCACATTCTCATTCAAAGATGCAAGTTACTATGTAGGAACAAGTTTGTATAGGTATTTCAAAGATGCCCAGAACTGAGCTAAACTTGGTATGTGTCCAACTCCTAGAAATAACTTCATGCCCCATCTCCCTTACTTCCAGCTAGTAAGGATCACATAATTCCTAACAAAGTTTTGACACAGATTCCCAATTCGGGCATTCAGAACATATAGCACGTTGCTGCAAGCAAGCACATTCTCATTCAAAGATGCAAGTTACTATGTAGGAACAAGTTTGTATAGGTATTTCAAAGATGCCCAGAACTGAGCTAAATGTTGTATGTGTCCAACTCCTAGAAATAACTTCATGCCCCATCTCCCTTACTTCCAGCTAGTAAGGATCACATAATTCCTAACAAAGTTTTGACACAGATTCCCAATTCGGGCATTCAGAACATATAGCACGTTGCTGTAAGCAAGCACATTTTCATTCAAAGTTGTAAGTTACTATGTAGGAACAAGTTTGTATAGGTATTTCAAAGATGCCCAGAACTGAGCTAAACTTGGTATGTGTCCAACTCCTAGAAATAACTTCATGCCCCATCTCCCTTACTTCCAGCTAGTAAGGATCACATAATTCCTAACAAAGTTTTGACACAGATTCCCAATTCGGGCATTCAGAACATATAGCACGTTGCTGTAAGCAATCACATTTTCATTCAAAGTTGCAAGTTACTATGTAGGAACAAGTTTGTATAGGTATTTCAAAGATGCCCAGAACTGAGCTAAACTTGGTATGTGTCCAACTCCTAGAAATAACATCATGCACCATCTCCCTTACTTCCAGCTAGTAAGGATCACATAATTCCTAACAGTTTTGACACAGATTCCCAATTCGGGCATTCAGAACATATAGCACGTTGCTGTAAGCAAGCACATTCTCATTCAAAGATGCAAGTTACTATGTAGGAACAAGTTTGTATAGGTATTTCAAAGATGCCCAGAACTGAGCTAAACTTGGTATGCGTCCAACTCCTAGAAATAACTTCATGCCCCATCTCCCTTACTTCCAGCTAGTAAGGATCACATAATTCCTAACAAAGTTTTGACACAGATTGCCAATTCGGGCATTCAGAACATATAGCACGTTGCTGTAAGCAAGCACATTCTCATTCAAAGATGCAAGTTACTATGTAGGAACAAGTTTGTATAGGTATTTCAAAGATGCCCAGAACTGAGCTAAACTTGCTATGTGTCCAACTCCTAGAAATAACTTCATGCCCCATGTCCCTTACTTCCAGCTAGTAAGGATCACATAATTCCTAACAAAGTTTTGACACAGATTCCCAATTCGTGCATTCAGAACATATAGCACGTTGCTGTAAGCAAGCACATTTTCATTCAAAGTTGCAAGTTACTATGTAGGAACAAGTTTGTATAGGCATTTCAAAGATGCCCAGAACTGAGCTAAACTTGGTATGTGTCCAACTCCTAGAAATAACTTCATGCCCCATCTCCCTTACTTCCAGCTAGTAAGGATCACATAATTCCTAACAAAGTTTTGACAAAGATTCCCAATTCGGGCATTCAGAACATATAGCACGTTGCTGTAAGCAAGCACATTCTCATTCAAAGTTGCAAGTTACTATGTAGGAACAAGTTTGTATAGGTATTTCAAAGATGCCCAGAACTGAGCTAAACTTGCTATGTGTCCAACTCCTAGAAATAACTTCATGACCCATCTCCCTTACATCCAGCTAGTAAGGATCACATAATTCCCAACAAAGTTTTGACACAGATTCCCAATTCGGGCCTTCAGAACATATAGCACGTTGCTGTAAGCAAGCACATTCTCATTCAAAGATGCAAGTTACTATGTAGGAACAAGTTTGTATAGGTATTTCAAAGATGCCCAGAACTGAGCTAAACTTGGTATGTGTCCAACTCCTAGAAATAACTTCATGCCCCATCTCCCTTACTTCCAGCTAGTAAGGATCACATAATTCCTAACAAAGTTTTGACACAGATTCCCAATTCGGGCATTCAGAACATATAGCACGTTGCTGCAAGCAAGCACATTCTCATTCAAAGATGCAAGTTACTATGTAGGAACAAGTTTGTATAGGTATTTCAAAGATGCCCAGAACTGAGCTAAATGTTGTATGTGTCCAACTCCTAGAAATAACTTCATGCCCCATCTCCCTTACTTCCAGCTAGTAAGGATCACATAATTCCTAACAAAGTTTTGACACAGATTCCCAATTCGGGCATTCAGAACATATAGCACGTTGCTGTAAGCAAGCACATTTTCATTCAAAGTTGTAAGTTACTATGTAGGAACAAGTTTGTATAGGTATTTCAAAGATGCCCAGAACTGAGCTAAACTTGGTATGTGTCCAACTCCTAGAAATAACTTCATGCCCCATCTCCCTTACTTCCAGCTAGTAAGGATCACATAATTCCTAACAAAGTTTTGACACAGATTCCCAATTCGGGCATTCAGAACATATAGCACGTTGCTGTAAGCAATCACATTTTCATTCAAAGTTGCAAGTTACTATGTAGGAACAAGTTTGTATAGGTATTTCAAAGATGCCCAGAACTGAGCTAAACTTGGTATGTGTCCAACTCCTAGAAATAACATCATGCACCATCTCCCTTACTTCCAGCTAGTAAGGATCACATAATTCCTAACAGTTTTGACACAGATTCCCAATTCGGGCATTCAGAACATATAGCACGTTGCTGTAAGCAAGCACATTCTCATTCAAAGATGCAAGTTACTATGTAGGAACAAGTTTGTATAGGTATTTCAAAGATGCCCAGAACTCAGCTAAACTTGGTATGCGTCCAACTCCTAGAAATAACTTCATGCCCCATCTCCCTTACTTCCAGCTAGTAAGGATCACATAATTCCTAACAAAGTTTTGACACAGATTGCCAATTCGGGCATTCAGAACATATAGCACGTTGCTGTAAGCAAGCACATTCTCATTCAAAGTTGCAAGTTACTATGTAGGAACAAGTTTGTATAGGTATTTCAAAGATGCCCAGAACTGAGCTAAACGTTGTATGACTCCAACTCCTAGAAATAACTTCATGCCCCATCTCCCTTACTTCCAGCTAGTAAGGATCACATAATTCCTAACAATGTTTTGACACAAATTCCCAATTCGGGCATTCAGAACATATAGCACGTTGCTGTAAGCAAGCACATTCTCATTCAAAGTTGCAAGTTACTATGTAGGAACAAGTTTGTATAGGTATTTCAAAGATGCCCAGAACTGAGCTAAACTTGCTATGTGTCCAACTCCTAGAAATAACTTCATGACCCATCTCCCTTACATCCAGCTAGTAAGGATCACATAATTCCCAACAAAGTTTTGACACAGATTCCCAATTCGGGCCTTCAGAACATATAGCACGTTGCTGTAAGCAAGCACATTCTCATTCAAAGATGCAAGTTACTATGTAGGAACAAGTTTGTATAGGTATTTCAAAGATGCCCAGAACTGAGCTAAACTTGGTATGTGTCCAACTCCTAGAAATAACTTCATGCCCCATCTCCCTTACTTCCAGCTAGTAAGGATCACATAATTCCTAACAAAGTTTTGACACAGATTCCCAATTCGGGCATTCAGAACATATAGCACGTTGCTGCAAGCAAGCACATTCTCATTCAAAGATGCAAGTTACTATGTAGGAACAAGTTTGTATAGGTATTTCAAAGATGCCCAGAACTGAGCTAAATGTTGTATGTGTCCAACTCCTAGAAATAACTTCATGCCCCATCTCCCTTACTTCCAGCTAGTAAGGATCACATAATTCCTAACAAAGTTTTGACACAGATTCCCAATTCGGGCATTCAGAACATATAGCACGTTGCTGTAAGCAAGCACATTTTCATTCAAAGTTGTAAGTTACTATGTAGGAACAAGTTTGTATAGGTATTTCAAAGATGCCCAGAACTGAGCTAAACTTGGTATGTGTCCAACTCCTAGAAATAACTTCATGCCCCATCTCCCTTACTTCCAGCTAGTAAGGATCACATAATTCCTAACAAAGTTTTGACACAGATTCCCAATTCGGGCATTCAGAACATATAGCACGTTGCTGTAAGCAATCACATTTTCATTCAAAGTTGCAAGTTACTATGTAGGAACAAGTTTGTATAGGTATTTCAAAGATGCCCAGAACTGAGCTAAACTTGGTATGTGTCCAACTCCTAGAAATAACATCATGCACCATCTCCCTTACTTCCAGCTAGTAAGGATCACATAATTCCTAACAGTTTTGACACAGATTCCCAATTCGGGCATTCAGAACATATAGCACGTTGCTGTAAGCAAGCACATTCTCATTCAAAGATGCAAGTTACTATGTAGGAACAAGTTTGTATAGGTATTTCAAAGATGCCCAGAACTGAGCTAAACTTGGTATGCGTCCAACTCCTAGAAATAACTTCATGCCCCATCTCCCTTACTTCCAGCTAGTAAGGATCACATAATTCCTAACAAAGTTTTGACACAGATTGCCAATTCGGGCATTCAGAACATATAGCACGTTGCTGTAAGCAAGCACATTCTCATTCAAAGATGCAAGTTACTATGTAGGAACAAGTTTGTATAGGTATTTCAAAGATGCCCAGAACTGAGCTAAACTTGCTATGTGTCCAACTCCTAGAAATAACTTCATGCCCCATGTCCCTTACTTCCAGCTAGTAAGGATCACATAATTCCTAACAAAGTTTTGACACAGATTCCCAATTCGTGCATTCAGAACATATAGCACGTTGCTGTAAGCAAGCACATTTTCATTCAAAGTTGCAAGTTACTATGTAGGAACAAGTTTGTATAGGCATTTCAAAGATGCCCAGAACTGAGCTAAACTTGGTATGTGTCCAACTCCTAGAAATAACTTCATGCCCCATCTCCCTTACTTCCAGCTAGTAAGGATCACATAATTCCTAACAAAGTTTTGACAAAGATTCCCAATTCGGGCATTCAGAACATATAGCACGTTGCTGTAAGCAAGCACATTCTCATTCAAAGTTGCAAGTTACTATGTAGGAACAAGTTTGTATAGGTATTTCAAAGATGCCCAGAACTGAGCTAAACTTGCTATGTGTCCAACTCCTAGAAATAACTTCATGACCCATCTCCCTTACATCCAGCTAGTAAGGATCACATAATTCCCAACAAAGTTTTGACACAGATTCCCAATTCGGGCCTTCAGAACATATAGCACGTTGCTGTAAGCAAGCACATTCTCATTCAAAGATGCAAGTTACTATGTAGGAACAAGTTTGTATAGGTATTTCAAAGATGCCCAGAACTGAGCTAAACTTGGTATGTGTCCAACTCCTAGAAATAACTTCATGCCCCATCTCCCTTACTTCCAGCTAGTAAGGATCACATAATTCCTAACAAAGTTTTGACACAGATTCCCAATTCGGGCATTCAGAACATATAGCACGTTGCTGCAAGCAAGCACATTCTCATTCAAAGATGCAAGTTACTATGTAGGAACAAGTTTGTATAGGTATTTCAAAGATGCCCAGAACTGAGCTAAATGTTGTATGTGTCCAACTCCTAGAAATAACTTCATGCCCCATCTCCCTTACTTCCAGCTAGTAAGGATCACATAATTCCTAACAAAGTTTTGACACAGATTCCCAATTCGGGCATTCAGAACATATAGCACGTTGCTGTAAGCAAGCACATTTTCATTCAAAGTTGTAAGTTACTATGTAGGAACAAGTTTGTATAGGTATTTCAAAGATGCCCAGAACTGAGCTAAACTTGGTATGTGTCCAACTCCTAGAAATAACTTCATGCCCCATCTCCCTTACTTCCAGCTAGTAAGGATCACATAATTCCTAACAAAGTTTTGACACAGATTCCCAATTCGGGCATTCAGAACATATAGCACGTTGCTGTAAGCAATCACATTTTCATTCAAAGTTGCAAGTTACTATGTAGGAACAAGTTTGTATAGGTATTTCAAAGATGCCCAGAACTGAGCTAAACTTGGTATGTGTCCAACTCCTAGAAATAACATCATGCACCATCTCCCTTACTTCCAGCTAGTAAGGATCACATAATTCCTAACAGTTTTGACACAGATTCCCAATTCGGGCATTCAGAACATATAGCACGTTGCTGTAAGCAAGCACATTCTCATTCAAAGATGCAAGTTACTATGTAGGAACAAGTTTGTATAGGTATTTCAAAGATGCCCAGAACTGAGCTAAACTTGGTATGCGTCCAACTCCTAGAAATAACTTCATGCCCCATCTCCCTTACTTCCAGCTAGTAAGGATCACATAATTCCTAACAAAGTTTTGACACAGATTGCCAATTCGGGCATTCAGAACATATAGCACGTTGCTGTAAGCAAGCACATTCTCATTCAAAGATGCAAGTTACTATGTAGGAACAAGTTTGTATAGGTATTTCAAAGATGCCCAGAACTGAGCTAAACTTGCTATGTGTCCAACTCCTAGAAATAACTTCATGCCCCATGTCCCTTACTTCCAGCTAGTAAGGATCACATAATTCCTAACAAAGTTTTGACACAGATTCCCAATTCGTGCATTCAGAACATATAGCACGTTGCTGTAAGCAAGCACATTTTCATTCAAAGTTGCAAGTTACTATGTAGGAACAAGTTTGTATAGGCATTTCAAAGATGCCCAGAACTGAGCTAAACTTGGTATGTGTCCAACTCCTAGAAATAACTTCATGCCCCATCTCCCTTACTTCCAGCTAGTAAGGATCACATAATTCCTAACAAAGTTTTGACAAAGATTCCCAATTCGGGCATTCAGAACATATAGCACGTTGCTGTAAGCAAGCACATTCTCATTCAAAGTTGCAAGTTACTATGTAGGAACAAGTTTGTATAGGTATTTCAAAGATGCCCAGAACTGAGCTAAACTTGGTATGTGTCCAACTCCTAGAAATAACTTCATGCCCCATCTCCCTTACTTCCAGCGAGTAAGGATCACATAATTCCTAACAAAGTTTTGACACAGATTGCCAATTCGGGCATTCAGAACATATAGCACGTTGCTGCAAGCAAGCACATTCTCATTCAAAGATGCAAGTTACTATGTAGGAACAAGTTTGTATAGGTATTTCAAAGATGCCCAGAACTGAGCTAAACTTGGTATGTGTCCAACTCCTAGAAATAACTTCATGCCCCATCTCCCTTACTTCCAGCTAGTAAGGATCACATAATTCCTAACAAAGTTTTGACACAGATTCCCAATTCGGGCATGCAGAACATATAGCACGTTGCTGCAAGCAAGCACATTCTCATTCAAAGATGCAAGTTACTATGTAGGAACAAGTTTGTATAGGTATTTCAAAGATGCCCAGAACTGAGCTAAACTTGGTATGTGTCCAACTCCTAGAAATAACTTCATGCCCCATCTCCCTTACTTCCAGCTAGTAAGGATCACATAATTCCTAACAAAGTTTTGACACAGATTCCCAATTCGTGCATTCAGAACATATAGCACGTTGCTGCAAGCAAGCAGATTCTCATTCAAAGTTGCAAGTTACTATGTAGGAACAAGTTTGTATAGGCATTTCAAAGAGGCCCAGAACTGAGCTAAACTTGGTATGTGTCCAACTCCTAGAAATAACTTCATGCCCCATCTCCCTTACTTCCAGCTAGTAAGGATCACATAATTCCTAACAAAGTTTTGACACAGATTCCTAATTCGGGCATTCAGAACATATAGCACGTTGCTGTAAGCAAGCACATTTTCATTCAAAGTTGCAAGTTACTATGTAGGAACAAGTTTGTATAGGTATTTCAAAGATGCCCAGAACTGAGCTAAACTTGGTATGTGTCCAACTCCTAGAAATAACTTCATGCCCCATCTCCCTTACTTCCAGCTAGTAAGGATCACATAATTCCTAACAAAGTTTTGACACAGATTGCCAATTCGGGCATTCAGAACATATAGCACGTTGCTGTAAGCAAGCACATTCTCATTCAAAGATGCAAGTTACTATGTAGGAACAAGTTTGTATAGGTATTTCAAAGATGCCCAGAACTGAGCTAAACTTGGTATGTGTCCAACTCCTAGAAATAACTTCATGCCCCATCTCCGTTACTTCCAGCTAGTAAGGATGACATAATTCCTAACAAAGTTTTGACACAGATTCCCAATTCGGGCATTCAGAACATATAGCACGTTGCTGTAAGCAAGCACATTCTCATTCAAAGTTGCAAGTTACTATGTAGGAACAAGTTTGTATAGGTATTTCAAAGATGCCCAGAACTGAGCTAAACTTGGTATGTGTCCAACTCCTAGAAATAACTTCATGCCCCATCTCCCTTACTTCCAGCTAGTAAGGATCACATAATTCCTAACAAAGTTTTGACACAGATTGCCAATTCGGGCATTCAGAACATATAGCACGTTGCTGTAAGCAAGCACATTCTCATTCAAAGATGCAAGTTACTATGTAGGAACAAGTTTGTATAGGTATTTCAAAGATGCCCAGAACTGAGCTAAACTTGGTATGTGTCCAACTCCTAGAAATAACTTCATGCCCCATCTCCCTTACTTCCAGCTAGTAAGGATCACATAATTCCTAACAAAGTTTTGACACAGATTCCCTATTCGGGCATTCAGAACATATAGCACGTTGCTGCAAGCAAGCACATTCTCATTCAAAGTTGCAAGTTACTATGTAGGAACAAGTTTGTATAGGTATTTCAAAGATGCCCAGAACTGAGCTAAACTTGGTATGTGTCCAACTCCTAGAAAGAACTTCATGCCCCATCTCCCTTACTTCCAGCTAGTAAGGATCACATAATTCCTAACAAAGTTTTGACACAGATTCCCTATACGGGCATTCAGAACATATAGCACGTTGCTGCAAGCAAGCACATTCTCATTCAAAGTTGCAAGTTACTATGTAGGAACAAGTTTGTATAGGTATTTCAAAGATGCCCAGAACTGAGCTAAACTTGGTATGTCTCCAACTCCAAGAAATAACTTCATGCCCCATCTCCCTTACTTCCAGCTAGTAAGGATCACATAATTCCTAACAAAGTTTTGACACAGATTCCCAATTCGGGCATTCAGAACATATAGCACGTTGCTGTAAGCAAGCACATTCTCATTCAAAGTTGCAAGTTACTATGTAGGAACTAGTTTGTATAGGTATTTCAAAGATGCCCAGAACTGAGCTAAACTTGGTATGTGTCCAACTCCTAGAAATAACTTCATGCCCCATCTCCCTTACTTCCAGCTAGTAAGGATCACATAATTCCTAACAAAGTTTTGACACAGATTCCCAATTCGGGCATTCAGAACATGTAGCACGTTGCTATAAGCAAGCACATTCTCATTCAAAGTTGCAAGATACTATGTAGGAACAAGTTTGTATAGGTATTTCAAAGATGCCCAGAACTGAGCTAAACTTGGTATGTGTCCAACTCCTAGAAATAACTTCATGCCCCATCTCCCTTACTTCCAGCTAGTAAGGATCACATAATTCCTAACAAAGTTTTGACACAGATTCCCAATTCGGGCATTCAGAACATGTAGCACGTTGCTGTAAGCAAGCACATTCTCATTAAAAGATGCAAGTTACTATGTAGGAACAAGTTTGTATAGGTATTTCAAAGATGCCCAGAACTGAGCTAAACTTGGTATGTGTCCACTCCTAGAAATAACTTCATGCCCCATCTCCCTTACTTCCAGCTAGTAAGGATCACATAATTCCTAACAATGTTTTCACACAGATTCCCAATTCGGGCATTCAGAACATATAGCACGTTGGTGTAAGCAAGCACATTTTCATTCAAAGTTGCAAGTTACTATGTAGGAACAAGTTTGTATAGGTATTTCAAAGATGCCCAGAACTGAGCTAAACTTGGTATGTGTCCAACTCCTAGAAATAACTTCATGCCCCATCTCCCTTACTTCCAGCTAGTAAGGATCACATAATTCCTAACAAAGTTTTGACACAGATTCCCAATTCGGGCATTCACAACATATAGCACGTTGCTGCAAGCAAGCACATTCTCATTCAAAGATGCAAGTTACTATGTAGGAACAAGTTTGTATAGGTATTTCAAAGATGCCCAGAACTGAGCTAAACTTGGTATGTGTCCAACTCCTAGAAATAACTTCATGCCCCATCTCCCTTACTTCCAGCTAGTAAGGATCACATAATTCCTAACAAAGTTTTGACACAGATTCCCTATTCGGGCATTCAGAACATATAGCACGTTGCTGCAAGCAAGCACATTCTCATTCAAAGTTGCAAGTTACTATGTAGGAACAAGTTTGTATAGGTATTTCAAAGATGCCCAGAACCGAGCTAAACTTGGTATGTGTCCAACTCCTAGAAATAACATCATGCCCCATCTCCCTTACGTCCAGCTAGTAAGGATCACATAATTCCTAACAAAGTTTTGACACAGATTCCCAATTCGTGCATTCAGAACATATAGCACGTTGCTGTAAGCAAGCACATTTTCATTCAAAGTTGCAAGTTACTATGTAGGAACAAGTTTGTATAGGCATTTCAAAGATGCCCAGAACTGAGCTAAACTTGGTATGTGTCCAACTCCTAGAAATAACTTCATGCCCCATCTCCCTTACTTCCAGCTAGTAAGGATGACATAATTCCTAACAAAGTTTTGACACAGATTCCCTATTCGGGCATTCAGAACATATAGCACGTTGCTGCAAGCAAGCACATTCTCATTCAAAGATGCAAGTTACTATGTAGGAACAAGTTTGTATAGGTATTTCAAAGATGCCCAGAACTGAGCTAAACTTGGTATGTGTCCAACTCCTAGAAATAACTTCATGCCCCATCTCCCTTACTTCCAGCTAGTAAGGATCACATAATTCCTAACAAAGTTTTGACACAGATTCCCAATTCGGGCATTCAGAACATATAGCACGTTGCTGCAAGCAAGCACATTCTCATTCAAAGATGCAAGTTACTATGTAGGAACAAGTTTGTATAGGTATTTCAAAGATGCCCAGAACTGAGCTAAACTTGGTATGTGTCCAACTCCTAGAAATAACTTCATGCCCCATCTCCCTTACTTCCAGCTAGTAAGGATCACATAATTCCTAACAAAGTTTTGACACAGATTCCCAATTCGGGCATTCAGAACATATAGCACGTTGCTGTAAGCAAGCACATTCTCATTCAAAGTTGCAAGTTACTATGTAGGAACAAGTTTGTATAGGTATTTCAAAGATGCCCAGAACTGAGCTAAACTTGGTATGTGTCCAACTCCTAGAAATAACTTCATGCCCCATCTCCCTTACTTCCAGCTAGTAAGGATCACAGAATTCCTAACAAAGTTTTGACACAGATTGCCAATTCGGGCATTCAGAACATATAGCACGTTGCTGTAAGCAAGCACATTCTCATTCAAAGATGCAAGTTACTATGTAGGAACAAGTTTGTATAGGTATTTCAAAGATGCCCAGAACTGAGCTAAACTTGGTATGTGTCCAACTCCTAGAAATAACTTCATGCCCCATCTCCCTTACTTCCAGCTAGTAAGGATGACATAATTCCTAACAAAGTTTTGACACAGATTCCCTATTCGGGCATTCAGAACATATAGCACGTTGCTGCAAGCAAGCACATTCTTATTCAAAGATGCAAGTTACTATGTAGGAACAAGTTTGTATAGGTATTTCAAAGATGCCCAGAACTGAGCTAAACTTGGTATGTGTCCAACTCCTAGAAATAACTTCATGCCCCATCTCCCTTACTTCCAGCTAGTAAGGATGACATAATTCCTAACAAAGTTTTGACACAGATTCCCAATTCGGGCATTCAGAACATATAGCACGTTGCTGTAAGCAAGCACATTTTCATTCAAAGTTGTAAGTTACTATGTAGGAACAAGTTTGTATAGGTATTTCAAAGATGCCCAGAACTGAGCTAAACTTGGTATGTGTCCAACTCCTAGAAATAACTTCATGCCCCATCTCCCTTACTTCCAGCTAGTAAGGATCACATAATTCCTAACAAAGTTTTGACACAGATTCCCAATTCGGGCATTCAGAACATATAGCACGTTGCTGTAAGCAATCACATTTTCATTCAAAGTTGCAAGTTACTATGTAGGAACAAGTTTGTATAGGTATTTCAAAGATGCCCAGAACTGAGCTAAACTTGGTATGTGTCCAACTCCTAGAAATAACATCATGCCCCATCTCCCTTACTTCCAGCTAGTAAGGATCACATAATTCCTAACAGTTTTGACACAGATTCCCAATTCGGGCATTCAGAACATATAGCACGTGGCTGTAAGCAAGCACATTCTCATTCAAAGATGCAAGTTACTATGTAGGAACAAGTTTGTATAGGTATTTCAAAGATGCCCAGAACTGAGCTAAACTTGGTATGCGTCCAACTCCTAGAAATAACTTCATGCCTCATCTCCCTTACTTCCAGCTAGTAAGGATCACATAATTCCTAACAAAGTTTTGACACAGATTGCCAATTCGGGCATTCAGAACATATAGCACGTTGCTGTAAGCAAGCACATTCTCATTCAAAGATGCAAGTTACTATGTAGGAACAAGTTTGTATAGGTATTTCAAAGATGCCCAGAACTGAGCTAAACTTGCTATGTGTCCAACTCCTAGAAATAACTTCATGCCCCATGTCCCTTACTTCCAGCTAGTAAGGATCACATAATTCCTAACAAAGTTTTGACACAGATTGCCAATTCGGGCATTCAGAACATATAGCACGTTGCTGCAAGCAAGCACATTCTCATTCAAAGATGCAAGTTACTATGTAGGAACAAGTTTGTATAGGTATTTCAAAGATGCCCAGAACTGAGCTAAACTTGGTATGTGTCCAACTCCTAGAAATAACTTCATGCCCCATCTCCCTTACTTCCAGCTAGTAAGGATCACATAATTCCTAACAAAGTTTTGACAAAGATTCCCAATTCGGGTATGCAGAACATATAGCACGTTGCTGCAAACAAGCACATTCTCATTCAAAGATGCAAGTTACTATGTAGGAACAAGTTTGTATAGGTATTTCAAAGATGCCCAGAACTGAGCTAAACTTGGTATGTGTCCAACTCCTAGAAATAACTTCATGCCCCATCTCCCTTACTTCCAGCTAGTAAGGATCACATAATTCCTAACAAAGTTTTGACACAGATTCCCAATTCGTGCATTCAGAACATATAGCACGTTGCTGCAAGCAAGCAGATTCTCATTCAAAGTTGCAAGTTACTATGTAGGAACAAGTTTGTATAGGCATTTCAAAGAGGCCCAGAACTGAGCTAAACTTGGTATGTGTCCAACTCCTAGAAATAACTTCATGCCCCATCTCCCTTACTTCCAGCTAGTAAGGATCACATAATTCCTAACAAAGTTTTGACACAGATTCCCAATTCGGGCATTCAGAACATATAGCACGTTGCTGTAAGCAAGCACATTTTCATTCAAAGTTGCAAGTTACTATGTAGGAACAAGTTTGTATAGGTATTTCAAAGATGCCCAGAACTGAGCTAAACTTGGTATGTCTCCAACTCCTAGAAATAACTTCATGCCCCATCTCCCTTACTTCCAGCTAGTAAGGATCACATAATTCCTAACAAAGTTTTGACACAGATTGCCAATTCGGGCATTCAGAACATATAGCACGTTGCTGTAAGCAAGCACATTCTCATTCAAAGATGCAAGTTACTATGTAGGAACAAGTTTGTATAGGTATTTCAAAGATGCCCAGAACTGAGCTAAACTTGGTATGTGTCCAACTCCTAGAAATAACTTCATGCCCCATCTCCGTTACTTCCAGCTAGTAAGGATGACATAATTCCTAACAAAGTTTTGACACAGATTCCCAATTCGGGCATTCAGAACATATAGCACGTTGCTGTAAGCAAGCACATTCTCATTCAAAGTTGCAAGTTACTATGTAGGAACAAGTTTGTATAGGTATTTCAAAGATGCCCAGAACTGAGCTAAACTTGGTATGTGTCCAACTCCTAGCAATAACTTCATGCCCCATCTCCCTTACTTCCAGCTAGTAAGGATCACATAATTCCTAACAAAGTTTTGACACAGATTGCCAATTCGGGCATTCAGAACATATAGCACGTTGCTGTAAGCAAGCACATTCTCATTCAAAGATGCAAGTTACTATGTAGGAACAAGTTTGTATAGGTATTTCAAAGATGCCCAGAACTGAGCTAAACTTGGTATGTGTCCAACTCCTAGAAATAACTTCATGCCCCATCTCCCTTACTTCCAGCTAGTAAGGATCACATAATTCCTAACAAAGTTTTGACACAGATTCCCAATTCGGGCATTCAGAACATATAGCACGTTGCTGCAAGCAAGCACATTCTCATTCAAAGATGCAAGTTACTATGTAGGAACAAGTTTGTATAGGTATTTCAAAGATGCCCAGAACTGAGCTAAACTTGGTATGTGTCCAACTCCTAGAAATAACTTCATGCCCCATCTCCCTTACTTCCAGCTAGTAAGGATCACATAATTCCTAACAAAGTTTTGACACAGATTCCCTATTCGGGCATTCAGAACATATAGCACGTTGCTGCAAGCAAGCACATTCTCATTCAAAGTTGCAAGTTACTATGTAGGAACAAGTTTGTATAGGTATTTCAAAGATGCCCAGAACTGAGCTAAACTTGGTATGTCTCCAACTCCAAGAAATAACTTCATGCCCCATCTCCCTTACTTCCAGCTAGTAAGGATCACATAATTCCTAACAAAGTTTTGACACAGATTCCCAATTCGGGCATTCAGAACATATAGCACGTTGCTGTAAGCAAGCACATTCTCATTCAAAGTTGCAAGTTACTATGTAGGAACTAGTTTGTATAGGTATTTCAAAGATGCCCAGAACTGAGCTAAACTTGGTATGTGTCCAACTCCTAGAAATAACTTCATGCCCCATCTCCCTTACTTCCAGCTAGTAAGGATCACATAATTCCTAACAAAGTTTTGACACAGATTCCCAATTCGGGCATTCAGAACATGTAGCACGTTGCTATAAGCAAGCACATTCTCATTCAAAGTTGCAAGATACTATGTAGGAACAAGTTTGTATAGGTATTTCAAAGATGCCCAGAACTGAGCTAAACTTGGTATGTGTCCAACTCCTAGAAATAACTTCATGCCCCATCTCCCTTACTTCCAGCTAGTAAGGATCACATAATTCCTAACAAGGTTTTGACACAGATTCCCAATTCGGGCATTCAGAACATGTAGCACGTTGCTGTAAGCAAGCAGATTCTCATTAAAAGATGCAAGTTACTATGTAGGAACAAGTTTGTATAGGTATTTCAAAGATGCCCAGAACTGAGCTAAACTTGGTATGTGTCCACTCCTAGAAATAACTTCATGCCCCATCTCCCTTACTTCCAGCTAGTAAGGATCACATAATTCCTAACAATGTTTTCACACAGATTCCCAATTCGGGCATTCAGAACATATAGCACGTTGGTGTAAGCAAGCACATTTTCATTCAAAGTTGCAAGTTACTATGTAGGAACAAGTTTGTATAGGTATTTCAAAGATGCCCAGAACTGAGCTAAACTTGGTATGTGTCCAACTCCTAGAAACAACTTCATGCCCCATCTCCCTTACTTCCAGCTAGTAAGGATCACATAATTCCTAACAAAGTTTTGACACAGATTCCCAATTCGGGCATTCACAACATATAGCACGTTGCTGCAAGCAAGCACATTCTCATTCAAAGATGCAAGTTACTATGTAGGAACAAGTTTGTATAGGTATTTCAAAGATGCCCAGAACTGAGCTAAACTTGGTATGTGTCCAACTCCTAGAAATAACTTCATGCCCCATCTCCCTTACTTCCAGCTAGTAAGGATCACATAATTCCTAACAAAGTTTTGACACAGATTCCCAATTCGGGCATGCAGAACATATAGCACGTTGCTGCAAGCAAGCACATTCTCATTCAAAGATGCAAGTTACTATGTAGGAACAAGTTTGTATAGGTATTTCAAAGATGCCCAGAACTGAGCTAAACTTGGTATGTGTCCAACTCCTAGAAATAACTTCATGCCCCATCTCCCTTACTTCCAGCTAGTAAGGATCACATAATTCCTAACAAAGTTTTGACACAGATTCCCAATTCGTGCATTCAGAACATATAGCACGTTGCTGCAAGCAAGCAGATTCTCATTCAAAGTTGCAAGTTACTATGTAGGAACAAGTTTGTATAGGCATTTCAAAGAGGCCCAGAACTGAGCTAAACTTGGTATGTGTCCAACTCCTAGAAATAACTTCATGCCCCATCTCCCTTACTTCCAGCTAGTAAGGATCACATAATTCCTAACAAAGTTTTGACACAGATTCCCAATTCGGGCATTCAGAACATATAGCACGTTGCTGTAAGCAAGCACATTTTCATTCAAAGTTGCAAGTTACTATGTAGGAACAAGTTTGTATAGGTATTTCAAAGATGCCCAGAACTGAGCTAAACTTGGTATGTGTCCAACTCCTAGAAATAACTTCATGCCCCATCTCCCTTTCTTCCAGCTAGTAAGGATCACATAATTCCTAACAAAGTTTTGACACAGATTGCCAATTCGGGCATTCAGAACATATAGCACGTTGCTGTAAGCAAGCACATTCTCATTCAAAGATGCAAGTTACTATGTAGGAACAAGTTTGTATAGGTATTTCAAAGATGCCCAGAACTGAGCTAAACTTGGTATGTGTCCAACTCCTAGAAATAACTTCATGCCCCATCTCCGTTACTTCCAGCTAGTAAGGATGACATAATTCCTAACAAAGTTTTGACACAGATTCCCAATTCGGGCATTCAGAACATATAGCACGTTGCTGTAAGCAAGCACATTCTCATTCAAAGTTGCAAGTTACAATGTAGGAACAAGTTTGTATAGGTATTTCAAAGATGCCCAGAACTGAGCTAAACTTGGTATGTGTCCAACTCCTAGAAATAACTTCATGCCCCATCTCCCTTACTTCCAGCTAGTAAGGATCACATAATTCCTAACAAAGTTTTGACACAGATTGCCAATTCGGGCATTCAGAACATATAGCACGTTGCTGTAAGCAAGCACATTCTCATTCAAAGATGCAAGTTACTATGTAGGAACAAGTTTGTATAGGTATTTCAAAGATGCCCAGAACTGAGCTAAACTTGGTATGTGTCCAACTCCTAGAAATAACTTCATGCCCCATCTCCCTTACTTCCAGCTAGTAAGGATCACATAATTCCTAACAAAGTTTTGACACAGATTCCCTATTCAGGCATTCAGAACATATAGCACGTTGCTGCAAGCAAGCACATTCTCATTCAAAGTTGCAAGTTACTATGTAGGAACAAGTTTGTATAGGTATTTCAAAGATGCCCAGAACTGAGCTAAACTTGGTATGTGTCCAACTCCTAGAAATAACTTCATGCCCCATCTCCCTTACTTCCAGCTAGTAAGGATCACATAATTCCTAACAAAGTTTTGACACAGATTCCCTATACGGGCATTCAGAACATATAGCACGTTGCTGCAAGCAAGCACATTCTCATTCAAAGTTGCAAGTTACTATGTAGGAACAAGTTTGTATAGGTATTTCAAAGATGCCCAGAACTGAGCTAAACTTGGTATGTCTCCAACTCCAAGAAATAACTTCATGCCCCATCTCCCTTACTTCCAGCTAGTAAGGATCACATAATTCCTAACAAAGTTTTGACACAGATTTCCAATTCGGGCATTCAGAACATATAGCACGTTGCTGTAAGCAAGCACATTCTCATTCAAAGTTGCAAGTTACTATGTAGGAACTAGTTTGTATAGGTATTTCAAAGATGCCCAGAACTGAGCTAAACTTGGTATGTGTCCAACTCCTAGAAATAACTTCATGCCCCATCTCCCTTACTTCCAGCTAGTAAGGATCACATAATTCCTAACAAAGTTTTGACACAGATTCCCAATTCGGGCATTCAGAACATGTAGCACGTTGCTATAAGCAAGCACATTCTCATTCAAAGTTGCAAGATACTATGTAGGAACAAGTTTGTATAGGTATTTCAAAGATGCCCAGAACTGAGCTAAACTTGGTATGTGTCCAACTCCTAGAAATAACTTCATGCCCCATCTCCCTTACTTCCAGCTAGTAAGGATCACATAATTCCTAACAAAGTTTTGACACAGATTCCCAATTCGGGCATTCAGAACATGTAGCACGTTGCTGTAAGCAAGCAGATTCTCATTAAAAGATGCAAGTTACTATGTAGGAACAAGTTTGTATAGGTATTTCAAAGATGCCCAGAACTGAGCTAAACTTGGTATGTGTCCACTCCTAGAAATAACTTCATGCCCCATCTCCCTTACTTCCAGCTAGTAAGGATCACATAATTCCTAACAATGTTTTCACACAGATTCCCAATTCGGGCATTCAGAACATATAGCACGTTGGTGTAAGCAAGCACATTTTCATTCAAAGTTGCAAGTTACTATGTAGGAACAAGTTTGTATAGGTATTTCAAAGATGCCCAGAACTGAGCTAAACTTGGTATGTGTCCAACTCCTAGAAATAACTTCATGCCCCATCTCCCTTACTTCCAGCTAGTAAGGATCACATAATTCCTAACAAAGTTTTGACACAGATTCCCAATTCGGGCATTCACAACATATAGCACGTTGCTGCAAGCAAGCACATTCTCATTCAAAGATGCAAGTTACTATGTAGGAACAAGTTTGTATAGGTATTTCAAAGATGCCCAGAACTGAGCTAAACTTGGTATGTGTCCAACTCCTAGAAATAACTTCATGCCCCATCTCCCTTACTTCCAGCTAGTAAGGATCACATAATTCCTAACAAAGTTTTGACACAGATTCCCTATTCGGGCATTCAGAACATATAGCACGTTGCTGCAAGCAAGCACATTCTCATTCAAAGTTGCAAGTTACTATGTAGGAACAAGTTTGTATAGGTATTTCAAAGATGCCCAGAACTGAGCTAAACTTGGTATGTGTCCAACTCCTAGAAATAACATCATGCCCCATCTCCCTTACGTCCAGCTAGTAAGGATCACATAATTCCTAACAAAGTTTTGACACAGATTCCCAATTCGTGCATTCAGAACATATAGCACGTTGCTGTAAGCAAGCACATTTTCATTCAAAGTTGCAAGTTACTATGTAGGAACAAGTTTGTATAGGCATTTCAAAGATGCCCAGAACTGAGCTAAACTTGGTATGTGTCCAACTCCTAGAAATAACTTCATGCCCCATCTCCCTTACTTCCAGCTAGTAAGGATGACATAATTCCTAACAAAGTTTTGACACAGATTCCCTATTCGGGCATTCAGAACATATAGCACGTTGCTGCAAGCAAGCACATTCTCATTCAAAGATGCAAGTTACTATGTAGGAACAAGTTTGTATAGGTATTTCAAAGATGCCCAGAACTGAGCTAAACTTGGTATGTGTCCAACTCCTAGAAATAACTTCATGCCCCATCTCCCTTACTTCCAGCTAGTAAGGATCACATAATTCCTAACAAAGTTTTGACACAGATTCCCAATTCGGGCATTCAGAACATATAGCACGTTGCTGCAAGCAAGCACATTCTCATTCAAAGATGCAAGTTACTATGTAGGAACAAGTTTGTATAGGTATTTCAAAGATGCCCAGAACTGAGCTAAACTTGGTATGTGTCCAACTCCTAGAAATAACTTCATGCCCCATCTCCCTTACTTCCAGCTAGTAAGGATCACATAATTCCTAACAAAGTTTTGACACAGATTCCCAATTCGGGCATTCAGAACATATAGCACGTTGCTGTAAGCAAGCACATTCTCATTCAAAGTTGCAAGTTACTATGTAGGAACAAGTTTGTATAGGTATTTCAAAGATGCCCAGAACTGAGCTAAACTTGGTATGTGTCCAACTCCTAGAAATAACTTCATGCCCCATCTCCCTTACTTCCAGCTAGTAAGGATCACAGAATTCCTAACAAAGTTTTGACACAGATTGCCAATTCGGGCATTCAGAACATATAGCACGTTGCTGTAAGCAAGCACATTCTCATTCAAAGATGCAAGTTACTATGTAGGAACAAGTTTGTATAGGTATTTCAAAGATGCCCAGAACTGAGCTAAACTTGGTATGTGTCCAACTCCTAGAAATAACTTCATGCCCCATCTCCCTTACTTCCAGCTAGTAAGGATGACATAATTCCTAACAAAGTTTTGACACAGATTCCCTATTCGGGCATTCAGAACATATAGCACGTTGCTGCAAGCAAGCACATTCTTATTCAAAGATGCAAGTTACTATGTAGGAACAAGTTTGTATAGGTATTTCAAAGATGCCCAGAACTGAGCTAAACTTGGTATGTGTCCAACTCCTAGAAATAACTTCATGCCCCATCTCCCTTACTTCCAGCTAGTAAGGATCACATAATTCCTAACAAAGTTTTGACACAGATTCCCAATTCGGGCATTCAGAACATATAGCACGTTGCTGTATGCAAGCAGATTCTCATTCAAAGATGCAAGTTACTAGGTAGGAACAAGTTTGTATAGGTATTTCAAAGATGCCCAGAACTGAGCTAAACTTGGTATGTGTCCAACTCCTAGAAATAACTTCATGCCCCATCTCACTTACTTCCAGCTAGTAAGGATCACATAATTCCTAACAAAGTTTTGACACAGATTCCCAATTCGGGCATTCAGAACATATAGCACGTTGCTGTAAGCAAGCACATTTTCATTCAAAGTTGCAAGTTACTATGTAGGAACAAGTTTGTATAGGTATTTCAAAGATGCCCAGAACTGAGCTAAACTTGGTATGTGTCCAACTCCTAGAAATAACTTCATGCCCCATCTCCCTTACTTCCAGCTAGTAAGGATGACATAATTCCTAACAAAGTTTTGACACAGATTCCCAATTCGGGCATTCAGAACATATAGCACGTTGCTGTAAGCAAGCACATTTTCATTCAAAGTTGTAAGTTACTATGTAGGAACAAGTTTGTATAGGTATTTCAAAGATGCCCAGAACTGAGCTAAACTTGGTATGTGTCCAACTCCTAGAAATAACTTCATGCCCCATCTCCCTTACTTCCAGCTAGTAAGGATCACATAATTCCTAACAAAGTTTTGACACAGATTCCCAATTCGGGCATTCAGAACATATAGCACGTTGCTGTAAGCAATCACATTTTCATTCAAAGTTGCAAGTTACTATGTAGGAACAAGTTTGTATAGGTATTTCAAAGATGCCCAGAACTGAGCTAAACTTGGTATGTGTCCAACTCCTAGAAATAACATCATGCCCCATCTCCCTTACTTCCAGCTAGTAAGGATCACATAATTCCTAACAGTTTTGACACAGATTCCCAATTCGGGCATTCAGAACATATAGCACGTGGGTGTAAGCAAGCACATTCTCATTCAAAGATGCAAGTTACTATGTAGGAACAAGTTTGTATAGGTATTTCAAAGATGCCCAGAACTGAGCTAAACTTGGTATGCGTCCAACTCCTAGAAATAACTTCATGCCTCATCTCCCTTACTTCCAGCTAGTAAGGATCACATAATTCCTAACAAAGTTTTGACACAGATTGCCAATTCGGGCATTCAGAACATATAGCACGTTGCTGTAAGCAAGCACATTCTCATTCAAAGATGCAAGTTACTATGTAGGAACAAGTTTGTATAGGTATTTCAAAGATGCCCAGAACTGAGCTAAACTTGCTATGTGTCCAACTCCTAGAAATAACTTCATGCCCCATGTCCCTTACTTCCAGCTAGTAAGGATCACATAATTCCTAACAAAGTTTTGACACAGATTGCCAATTCGGGCATTCAGAACATATAGCACGTTGCTTCAAGCAAGCACATTCTCATTCAAAGATGCAAGTTACTATGTAGGAACAAGTTTGTATAGGTATTTCAAAGATGCCCAGAACTGAGCTAAACTTGGTATGTGTCCAACTCCTAGAAATAACTTCATGCCCCATCTCCGTTACTTCCAGCTAGTAAGGATGACATAATTCCTAACAAAGTTTTGACACAGATTCCCAATTCGGGCATTCAGAACATATAGCACGTTGCTGTAAGCAAGCACATTCTCATTCAAAGTTGCAAGTTACTATGTAGGAACAAGTTTGTATAGGTATTTCAAAGATGCCCAGAACTGAGCTAAACTTGGTATGTGTCCAACTCCTAGCAATAACTTCATGCCCCATCTCCCTTACTTCCAGCTAGTAAGGATCACATAATTCCTAACAAAGTTTTGACACAGATTGCCAATTCGGGCATTCAGAACATATAGCACGTTGCTGTAAGCAAGCACATTCTCATTCAAAGATGCAAGTTACTATGTAGGAACAAGTTTGTATAGGTATTTCAAAGATGCCCAGAACTGAGCTAAACTTGGTATGTGTCCAACTCCTAGAAATAACTTCATGCCCCATCTCCCTTACTTCCAGCTAGTAAGGATCACATAATTCCTAACAAAGTTTTGACACAGATTCCCAATTCGGGCATTCAGAACATATAGCACGTTGCTGCAAGCAAGCACATTCTCATTCAAAGATGCAAGTTACTATGTAGGAACAAGTTTGTATAGGTATTTCAAAGATGCCCAGAACTGAGCTAAACTTGGTATGTGTCCAACTCCTAGAAATAACTTCATGCCCCATCTCCCTTACTTCCAGCTAGTAAGGATCACATAATTCCTAACAAAGTTTTGACACAGATTCCCTATTCGGGCATTCAGAACATATAGCACGTTGCTGCAAGCAAGCACATTCTCATTCAAAGTTGCAAGTTACTATGTAGGAACAAGTTTGTATAGGTATTTCAAAGATGCCCAGAACTGAGCTAAACTTGGTATGTCTCCAACTCCAAGAAATAACTTCATGCCCCATCTCCCTTACTTCCAGCTAGTAAGGATCACATAATTCCTAACAAAGTTTTGACACAGATTCCCAATTCGGGCATTCAGAACATATAGCACGTTGCTGTAAGCAAGCACATTCTCATTCAAAGTTGCAAGTTACTATGTAGGAACTAGTTTGTATAGGTATTTCAAAGATGCCCAGAACTGAGCTAAACTTGGTATGTGTCCAACTCCTAGAAATAACTTCATGCCCCATCTCCCTTACTTCCAGCTAGTAAGGATCACATAATTCCTAACAAAGTTTTGACACAGATTCCCAATTCGGGCATTCAGAACATGTAGCACGTTGCTATAAGCAAGCACATTCTCATTCAAAGTTGCAAGATACTATGTAGGAACAAGTTTGTATAGGTATTTCAAAGATGCCCAGAACTGAGCTAAACTTGGTATGTGTCCAACTCCTAGAAATAACTTCATGCCCCATCTCCCTTACTTCCAGCTAGTAAGGATCACATAATTCCTAACAAGGTTTTGACACAGATTCCCAATTCGGGCATTCAGAACATGTAGCACGTTGCTGTAAGCAAGCAGATTCTCATTAAAAGATGCAAGTTACTATGTAGGAACAATTTTGTATAGGTATTTCAAAGATGCCCAGAACTGAGCTAAACTTGGTATGTGTCCACTCCTAGAAATAACTTCATGCCCCATCTCCCTTACTTCCAGCTAGTAAGGATCACATAATTCCTAACAATGTTTTCACACAGATTCCCAATTCGGGCATTCAGAACATATAGCACGTTGGTGTAAGCAAGCACATTTTCATTCAAAGTTGCAAGTTACTATGTAGGAACAAGTTTGTATAGGTATTTCAAAGATGCCCAGAACTGAGCTAAACTTGGTATGTGTCCAACTCCTAGAAATAACTTCATGCCCCATCTCCCTTACTTCCAGCTAGTAAGGATCACATAATTCCTAACAAAGTTTTGACACAGATTCCCAATTCGGGCATTCACAACATATAGCACGTTGCTGCAAGCAAGCACATTCTCATTCAAAGATGCAAGTTACTATGTAGGAACAAGTTTGTATAGGTATTTCAAAGATGCCCAGAACTGAGCTAAACTTGGTATGTGTCCAACTCCTAGAAATAACTTCATGCCCCATCTCCCTTACTTCCAGCTAGTAAGGATCACATAATTCCTAACAAAGTTTTGACACAGATTCCCAATTCGGGCATTCAGAACATATAGCACGTTGCTGCAAGCAAGCACATTCTCATTCAAAGTTGCAAGTTACTATGTAGGAACAAGTTTGTATAGGTATTTCAAAGATGCCCAGAACTGAGCTAAACTTGCTATGTGTCCAACTCCTAGAAATAACATCATGCCCCATCTCCCTTACTTCCAGCTAGTAAGGATCACATAATTCCTAACAAAGTTTTGACACAGATTCCCAATTCGTGCATTCAGAACATATAGCACGTTGCTGCAAGCAAGCACATTCTCATTCAAAGTTGCAAGTTACTATGTAGGAACAAGTTTGTATAGGTATTTCAAAGATGCCCAGAACTGAGCTAAACTTGCTATGTGTCCAACTCCTAGAAATAACATCATGCCCCATCTCCCTTACTTCCAGCTAGTAAGGATCACATAATTCCTAACAAAGTTTTGACACAGATTCCCAATTCGTGCATTCAGAACATATAGCACGTTGCTGTAAGCAAGCACATTTTCATTCAAAGTTGCAAGTTACTATGTAGGAACAAGTTTGTATAGGCATTTCAAAGATGCCCAGAACTGAGCTAAACTTGGTATGTGTCCAACTCCTAGAAATAACTTCATGCCCCATCTCCCTTACTTCCAGCTAGTAAGGATCACATAATTCCTAACAAAGTTTTGACACAGATTGCCAATTCGGGCATTCAGAACATATAGCACGTTGCTGTAAGCAAGCACATTCTCATTCAAAGTTGCAAGTTACTATGTAGGAACAAGTTTGTATAGGTATTTCAAAGATGCCCAGAACTGAGCTAAACTTGGTATGTGTCCAACTCCTAGAAATAACTTCATGCCCCATCTCCTTTACTTCCAGCTAGTAAGGATCACATAATTCCTAACAAAGTTTTGACACAGATTGCCAATTCGGGCATTCAGAACATATAGCACGTTGCTGCAAGCAAGCACATTCTCATTCAAAGATGCAAGTTACTATGTAGGAACAAGTTTGTATAGGTATTTCAAAGATGCCCAGAACTGAGCTAAACTTGGTATGTGTCCAACTCCTAGAAATAACTTCATGCCCCATCTCCCTTACTTCCAGCTAGTAAGGATCACATAATTCCTAACAAAGTTTGGCACAGATTCCCAATTCGGGCATTCAGAACATATAGCACGTTGCTGCAAGCAAGCAGATTCTCATTCAAAGTTGCAAGTTACTATGTAGGAACAAGTTTGTATAGGCATTTCAAAGATGCCCAGAACTGAGCTAAACTTGGTATGTGTCCAACTCCTAGAAATAACTTCATGCCCCATCTCCCTTACTTCCAGCTAGTAAGGATCACATAATTCCTAACAAAGTTTTGACACAGATTCCCAATTCGTGCATTCAGAACATATAGCACGTTGCTACAAGCAAGCAGATTCTCATTCAAAGTTGCAAGTTACTATGTAGGAACAAGTTTGTATAGGCATTTCAAAGATGCCCAGAACTGAGCTAAACTTGGTATGTGTCCAACTCCTAGAAATAACTTCATGCCCCATCTACCTTACTTCCAGCTAGTAAGGATCACATAATTCCTAACAAAGTTTTGACACAGATTCCCAATTCGGGCATTCAGAACATATAGCACGTTGCTGTAAGCAAGCACATTTTCATTCAAAGTTGTAAGTTACTATGCAGGAACAAGTTTGTATAGGTATTTCAAAGATGCCCAGAACTGAGCTAAACTTGGTATGTGTCCAACTCCTAGAAATAACTTCATGCCCCATCTCCCTTACTTGCAGCTAGTAAGGATCACATAATTCCTAACAAAGTTTTGACACAGATTCCCAATTCGGGCATTCAGAACATATAGCACGTTGCTGTAAGCAATCACATTTTCATTCAAAGTTGCAAGTTACTATGTAGGAACAAGTTTGTATAGGTATTTCAAAGATGCCCAGAACTGAGCTAAACTTGGTATGTGTCCAACTCCTAGAAATAACATCATGCACCATCTCCCTTACTTCCAGCTAGTAAGGATCACATAATTCCTAACAGTTTTGACACAGATTCCCAATTCGGGCATTCAGAACATATAGCACGTTGCTGTAAGCAAGCACATTCTCATTCAAAGATGCAAGTTACTATGTAGGAACAAGTTTGTATAGGTATTTCAAAGATGCCCAGAACTGAGCTAAACTTGGTATGCGTCCAACTCCTAGAAATAACTTCATGCCCCATCTCCCTTACTTCCAGCTAGTAAGGATCACATAATTCCTAACAAAGTTTTGACACAGATTGCCAATTCGGGCATTCAGAACATATAGCACGTTGCTGTAAGCAAGCACATTCTCATTCAAAGATGCAAGTTACTATGTAGGAACAAGTTTGTATAGGTATTTCAAAGATGCCCAGAACTGAGCTAAACTTGCTATGTGTCCAACTCCTAGAAATAACTTCATGCCCCATGTCCCTTACTTCCAGCTAGTAAGGATCACATAATTCCTAACAAAGTTTTGACACAGATTCCCAATTCGTGCATTCAGAACATATAGCACGTTGCTGTAAGCAAGCACATTTTCATTCAAAGTTGCAAGTTACTATGTAGGAACAAGTTTGTATAGGCATTTCAAAGATGCCCAGAACTGAGCTAAACTTGGTATGTGTCCAACTCCTAGAAATAACTTCATGCCCCATCTCCCTTACTTCCAGCTAGTAAGGATCACATAATTCCTAACAAAGTTTTGACAAAGATTCCCAATTCGGGCATTCAGAACATATAGCACGTTGCTGTAAGCAAGCACATTCTCATTCAAAGTTGCAAGTTACTATGTAGGAACAAGTTTGTATAGGTATTTCAAAGATGCCCAGAACTGAGCTAAACTTGGTATGTGTCCAACTCCTAGAAATAACTTCATGCCCCATCTCCCTTACTTCCAGCGAGTAAGGATCACATAATTCCTAACAAAGTTTTGACACAGATTGCCAATTCGGGCATTCAGAACATATAGCACGTTGCTGCAAGCAAGCACATTCTCATTCAAAGATGCAAGTTACTATGTAGGAACAAGTTTGTATAGGTATTTCAAAGATGCCCAGAACTGAGCTAAACTTGGTATGTGTCCAACTCCTAGAAATAACTTCATGCCCCATCTCCCTTACTTCCAGCTAGTAAGGATCACATAATTCCTAACAAAGTTTTGACACAGATTCCCAATTCGGGCATGCAGAACATATAGCACGTTGCTGCAAGCAAGCACATTCTCATTCAAAGATGCAAGTTACTATGTAGGAACAAGTTTGTATAGGTATTTCAAAGATGCCCAGAACTGAGCTAAACTTGGTATGTGTCCAACTCCTAGAAATAACTTCATGCCCCATCTCCCTTACTTCCAGCTAGTAAGGATCACATAATTCCTAACAAAGTTTTGACACAGATTCCCAATTCGTGCATTCAGAACATATAGCACGTTGCTGCAAGCAAGCAGATTCTCATTCAAAGTTGCAAGTTACTATGTAGGAACAAGTTTGTATAGGCATTTCAAAGAGGCCCAGAACTGAGCTAAACTTGGTATGTGTCCAACTCCTAGAAATAACTTCATGCCCCATCTCCCTTACTTCCAGCTAGTAAGGATCACATAATTCCTAACAAAGTTTTGACACAGATTCCTAATTCGGGCATTCAGTACATATAGCACGTTGCTGTAACAAGCACATTTTCATTCAAAGTTGCAAGTTACTATGTAGGAACAAGTTTGTATAGGTATTTCAAAGATGCCCAGAACTGAGCTAAACTTGGTATGTGTCCAACTCCTAGAAATAACTTCATGCCCCATCTCCCTTACTTCCAGCTAGTAAGGATCACATAATTCCTAACAAAGTTTTGACACAGATTGCCAATTCGGGCATTCAGAACATATAGCACGTTGCTGTAAGCAAGCACATTCTCATTCAAAGATGCAAGTTACTATGTAGGAACAAGTTTGTATAGGTATTTCAAAGATGCCCAGAACTGAGCTAAACTTGGTATGTGTCCAACTCCTAGAAATAACTTCATGCCCCATCTCCGTTACTTCCAGCTAGTAAGGATGACATAATTCCTAACAAAGTTTTGACACAGATTCCCAATTCGGGCATTCAGAACATATAGCACGTTGCTGTAAGCAAGCACATTCTCATTCAAAGTTGCAAGTTACTATGTAGGAACAAGTTTGTATAGGTATTTCAAAGATGCCCAGAACTGAGCTAAACTTGGTATGTGTCCAACTCCTAGAAATAACTTCATGCCCCATCTCCCTTACTTCCAGCTAGTAAGGATCACATAATTCCTAACAAAGTTTTGACACAGATTGCCAATTCGGGCATTCAGAACATATAGCACGTTGCTGTAAGCAAGCACATTCTCATTCAAAGATGCAAGTTACTATGTAGGAACAAGTTTGTATAGGTATTTCAAAGATGCCCAGAACTGAGCTAAACTTGGTATGTGTCCAACTCCTAGAAATAACTTCATGCCCCATCTCCCTTACTTCCAGCTAGTAAGGATCACATAATTCCTAACAAAGTTTTGACACAGATTCCCTATTCGGGCATTCAGAACATATAGCACGTTGCTGCAAGCAAGCACATTCTCATTCAAAGTTGCAAGTTACTATGTAGGAACAAGTTTGTATAGGTATTTCAAAGATGCCCAGAACTGAGCTAAACTTGGTATGTGTCCAACTCCTAGAAATAACTTCATGCCCCATCTCCCTTACTTCCAGCTAGTAAGGATCACATAATTCCTAACAAAGTTTTGACACAGATTCCCTATACGGGCATTCAGAACATATAGCACGTTGCTGCAAGCAAGCACATTCTCATTCAAAGTTGCAAGTTACTATGTAGGAACAAGTTTGTATAGGTATTTCAAAGATGCCCAGAACTGAGCTAAACTTGGTATGTCTCCAACTCCAAGAAATAACTTCATGCCCCATCTCCCTTACTTCCAGCTAGTAAGGATCACATAATTCCTAACAAAGTTTTGACACAGATTCCCAATTCGGGCATTCAGAACATATAGCACGTTGCTGTAAGCAAGCACATTCTCATTCAAAGTTGCAAGTTACTATGTAGGAACTAGTTTGTATAGGTATTTCAAAGATGCCCAGAACTGAGCTAAACTTGGTATGTGTCCAACTCCTAGAAATAACTTCATGCCCCATCTCCCTTACTTCCAGCTAGTAAGGATCACATAATTCCTAACAAAGTTTTGACACAGATTGCCAATTCGGGCATTCAGAACATATAGCACGTTGCTGTAAGCAAGCACATTCTCATTCAAAGATGCAAGTTACTATGTAGGAACAAGTTTGTATAGGTATTTCAAAGATGCCCAGAACTGAGCTAAACTTGGTATGTGTCCAACTCCTAGAAATAACTTCATGCCCCATCTCCGTTACTTCCAGCTAGTAAGGATGACATAATTCCTAACAAAGTTTTGACACAGATTCCCAATTCGGGCATTCAGAACATATAGCACGTTGCTGTAAGCAAGCACATTCTCATTCAAAGTTGCAAGTTACTATGTAGGAACAAGTTTGTATAGGTATTTCAAAGATGCCCAGAACTGAGCTAAACTTGGTATGTGTCCAACTCCTAGAAATAACTTCATGCCCCATCTCCCTTACTTCCAGCTAGTAAGGATCACATAATTCCTAACAAAGTTTTGACACAGATTGCCAATTCGGGCATTCAGAACATATAGCACGTTGCTGTAAGCAAGCACATTCTCATTCAAAGATGCAAGTTACTATGTAGGAACAAGTTTGTATAGGTATTTCAAAGATGCCCAGAACTGAGCTAAACTTGGTATGTGTCCAACTCCTAGAAATAACTTCATGCCCCATCTCCCTTACTTCCAGCTAGTAAGGATCACATAATTCCTAACAAAGTTTTGACACAGATTCCCTATTCGGGCATTCAGAACATATAGCACGTTGCTGCAAGCAAGCACATTCTCATTCAAAGTTGCAAGTTACTATGTAGGAACAAGTTTGTATAGGTATTTCAAAGATGCCCAGAACTGAGCTAAACTTGGTATGTGTCCAACTCCTAGAAATAACTTCATGCCCCATCTCCCTTACTTCCAGCTAGTAAGGATCACATAATTCCTAACAAAGTTTTGACACAGATTCCCTATACGGGCATTCAGAACATATAGCACGTTGCTGCAAGCAAGCACATTCTCATTCAAAGTTGCAAGTTACTATGTAGGAACAAGTTTGTATAGGTATTTCAAAGATGCCCAGAACTGAGCTAAACTTGGTATGTCTCCAACTCCAAGAAATAACTTCATGCCCCATCTCCCTTACTTCCAGCTAGTAAGGATCACATAATTCCTAACAAAGTTTTGACACAGATTCCCAATTCGGGCATTCAGAACATATAGCACGTTGCTGTAAGCAAGCACATTCTCATTCAAAGTTGCAAGTTACTATGTAGGAACTAGTTTGTATAGGTATTTCAAAGATGCCCAGAACTGAGCTAAACTTGGTATGTGTCCAACTCCTAGAAATAACTTCATGCCCCATCTCCCTTACTTCCAGCTAGTAAGGATCACATAATTCCTAACAAAGTTTTGACACAGATTCCCAATTCGGGCATTCAGAACATGTAGCACGTTGCTATAAGCAAGCACATTCTCATTCAAAGTTGCAAGATACTATGTAGGAACAAGTTTGTATAGGTATTTCAAAGATGCCCAGAACTGAGCTAAACTTGGTATGTGTCCAACTCCTAGAAATAACTTCATGCCCCATCTCCCTTACTTCCAGCTAGTAAGGATCACATAATTCCTAACAAAGTTTTGACACAGATTCCCAATTCGGGCATTCAGAACATGTAGCACGTTGCTGTAAGCAAGCAGATTCTCATTAAAAGATGCAAGTTACTATGTAGGAACAAGTTTGTATAGGTATTTCAAAGATGCCCAGAACTGAGCTAAACTTGGTATGTGTCCACTCCTAGAAATAACTTCATGCCCCATCTCCCTTACTTCCAGCTAGTAAGGATCACATAATTCCTAACAATGTTTTCACACAGATTCCCAATTCGGGGATTCAGAACATATAGCACGTTGGTGTAAGCAAGCACATTTTCATTCAAAGTTGCAAGTTACTATGTAGGAACAAGTTTGTATAGGTATTTCAAAGATGCCCAGAACTGAGCTAAACTTGGTATGTGTCCAACTCCTAGAAATAACTTCATGCCCCATCTCCCTTACTTCCAGCTAGTAAGGATCACATAATTCCTAACAAAGTTTTGACACAGATTCCCAATTCGGGCATTCACAACATATAGCACGTTGCTGCAAGCAAGCACATTCTCATTCAAAGATGCAAGTTACTATGTAGGAACAAGTTTGTATAGGTATTTCAAAGATGCCCAGAACTGAGCTAAACTTGGTATGTGTCCAACTCCTAGAAATAACTTCATGCCCCATCTCCCTTACTTCCAGCTAGTAAGGATCACATAATTCCTAACAAAGTTTTGACACAGATTCCCTATTCGGGCATTCAGAACATATAGCACGTTGCTGCAAGCAAGCACATTCTCATTCAAAGTTGCAAGTTACTATGTAGGAACAAGTTTGTATAGGTATTTCAAAGATGCCCAGAACTGAGCTAAACTTGGTATGTGTCCAACTCCTAGAAATAACATCATGCCCCATCTCCCTTACGTCCAGCTAGTAAGGATCACATAATTCCTAACAAAGTTTTGACACAGATTCCCAATTCGTGCATTCAGAACATATAGCACGTTGCTGTAAGCAAGCACATTTTCATTCAAAGTTGCAAGTTACTATGTAGGAACAAGTTTGTATAGGCATTTCAAAGATGCCCAGAACTGAGCTAAACTTGGTATGTGTCCAACTCCTAGAAATAACTTCATGCCCCATCTCCCTTACTTCCAGCTAGTAAGGATGACATAATTCCTAACAAAGTTTTGACACAGATTCCCTATTCGGGCATTCAGAACATATAGCACGTTGCTGCAAGCAAGCACATTCTCATTCAAAGATGTAAGTTACTATGTAGGAACAAGTTTGTATAGGTATTTCAAAGATGCCCAGAACTGAGCTAAACTTGGTATGTGTCCAACTCCTAGAAATAACTTCATGCCCCATCTCCCTTACTTCCAGCTAGTAAGGATCACATAATTCCTAACAAAGTTTTGACACAGATTCCCAATTCGGGCATTCAGAACATATAGCACGTTGCTGCAAGCAAGCACATTCTCATTCAAAGATGCAAGTTACTATGTAGGAACAAGTTTGTATAGGTATTTCAAAGATGCCCAGAACTGAGCTAAACTTGGTATGTGTCCAACTCCTAGAAATAACTTCATGCCCCATCTCCCTTACTTCCAGCTAGTAAGGATCACATAATTCCTAACAAAGTTTTGACACAGATTCCCAATTCGGGCATTCAGAACATATAGCACGTTGCTGTAAGCAAGCACATTTTCATTCAAAGTTGCAAGTTACTATGTAGGAACAAGTTTGTATAGGTATTTCAAAGATGCCCAGAACTGAGCTAAACTTGGTATGTGTCCAACTCCTAGAAATAACTTCATGCCCCATCTCCCTTACTTCCAGCTAGTAAGGATCACAGAATTGCTAACAAAGTTTTGACACAGATTGCCAATTCGGGCATTCAGAACATATAGCACGTTGCTGTAAGCAAGCACATTCTCATTCAAAGATGCAAGTTACTATGTAGGAACAAGTTTGTATAGGTATTTCAAAGATGCCCAGAACTGAGCTAAACTTGGTATGTGTCCAACTCCTAGAAATAAATTCATGCCCCATCTCCCTTACTTCCAGCTAGTAAGGATGACATAATTCCTAACAAAGTTTTGACACAGATTCCCTATTCGGGCATTCAGAACATATAGCACGTTGCTGCAAGCAAGCACATTCTTATTCAAAGATGCAAGTTACTATGTAGGAACAAGTTTGTATAGGTATTTCAAAGATGCCCAGAACTGAGCTAAACTTGGTATGTGTCCAACTCCTAGAAATAACTTCATGCCCCATCTCCCTTACTTCCAGCTAGTAAGGATCACATAATTCCTAACAAAGTTTTGACACAGATTCCCAATTCGGGCATTCAGAACATATAGCACGTTGCTGTATGCAAGCAGATTCTCATTCAAAGATGCAAGTTACTAGGTAGGAACAAGTTTGTATAGGTATTTCAAAGATGCCCAGAACTGAGCTAAACTTGCTATGTGTCCAACTCCTAGAAATAACTTCATGCCCCATCTCACTTACTTCCAGCTAGTAAGGATCACATAATTCCTAACAAAGTTTTGACACAGATTCCCAATTCGGGCATTCAGAACATATAGCACGTTGCTGTAAGCAAGCACATTTTCATTCAAAGTTGCAAGTTACTATGTAGGAACAAGTTTGTATAGGTATTTCAAAGATGCCCAGAACTGAGCTAAACTTGGTATGTGTCCAACTCCTAGAAATAACTTCATGCCCCATCTCCCTTACTTCCAGCTAGTAAGGATGACATAATTCCTAACAAAGTTTTGACACAGATTCCCAATTCGGGCATTCAGAACATATAGCACGTTGCTGTAAGCAAGCACATTTTCATTCAAAGTTGTAAGTTACTATGTATGAACAAGTTTGTATAGGTATTTCAAAGATGCCCAGAACTGAGCTAAACTTGGTATGTGTCCAACTCCTAGAAATAACTTCATGCCCCATCTCCCTTACTTCCAGCTAGTAAGGATCACATAATTCCTAACAAAGTTTTGACACAGATTCCCAATTCGGGCATTCAGAACATATAGCACGTTGCTGTAAGCAATCACATTTTCATTCAAAGTTGCAAGTTACTATGTAGGAACAAGTTTGTATAGGTATTTCAAAGATGCCCAGAACTGAGCTAAACTTGGTATGTGTCCAACTCCTAGAAATAACATCATGCCCCATCTCCCTTACTTCCAGCTAGTAAGGATCACATAATTCCTAACAGTTTTGACACAGATTCCCAATTCGGGCATTCAGAACATATAGCACGTGGCTGTAAGCAAGCACATTCTCATTCAAAGATGCAAGTTACTATGTAGGAACAAGTTTGTATAGGTATTTCAAAGATGCCCAGAACTGAGCTAAACTTGGTATGCGTCCAACTCCTAGAAATAACTTCATGCCCCATCTCCCTTACTTCCAGCTAGTAAGGATCACATAATTCCTAACAAAGTTTTGACACAGATTGCCAATTCGGGCATTCAGAACATATAGCACGTTGCTGTAAGCAAGCACATTCTCATTCAAAGATGCAAGTTACTATGTAGGAACAAGTTTGTATAGGTATTTCAAAGATGCCCAGAACTGAGCTAAACTTGCTATGTGTCCAACTCCTAGAAATAACTTCATGCCCCATGTCCCTTACTTCCAGCTAGTAAGGATCACATAATTCCTAACAAAGTTTTGACACAGATTGCCAATTCGGGCATTCAGAACATATAGCACGTTGCTGCAAGCAAGCACATTCTCATTCAAAGATGCAAGTTACTATGTAGGAACAAGTTTGTATAGGTATTTCAAAGATGCCCAGAACTGAGCTAAACTTGGTATGTGTCCAACTCCTAGAAATAACTTCATGCCCCATCTCCCTTACTTCCAGCTAGTAAGGATCACATAATTCCTAACAAAGTTTTGACAAAGATTCCCAATTCGGGTATGCAGAACATATAGCACGTTGCTGCAAACAAGCACATTCTCATTCAAAGATGCAAGTTACTATGTAGGAACAAGTTTGTATAGGTATTTCAAAGATGCCCAGAACTGAGCTAAACTTGGTATGTGTCCAACTCCTAGAAATAACTTCATGCCCCATCTCCCTTACTTCCAGCTAGTAAGGATCACATAATTCCTAACAAAGTTTTGACACAGATTCCCAATTCGTGCATTCAGAACATATAGCACGTTGCTGCAAGCAAGCAGATTCTCATTCAAAGTTGCAAGTTACTATGTAGGAACAAGTTTGTATAGGCATTTCAAAGAGGCCCAGAACTGAGCTAAACTTGGTATGTGTCCAACTCCTAGAAATAACTTCATGCCCCATCTCCCTTACTTCCAGCTAGTAAGGATCACATAATTCCTAACAAAGTTTTGACACAGATTCCCAATTCGGGCATTCAGAACATATAGCACGTTGCTGTAAGCAAGCACATTTTCATTCAAAGTTGCAAGTTACTATGTAGGAACAAGTTTGTATAGGTATTTCAAAGATGCCCAGAACTGAGCTAAACTTGGTATGTCTCCAACTCCTAGAAATAACTTCATGCCCCATCTCCCTTACTTCCAGCTAGTAAGGATCACATAATTCCTAACAAAGTTTTGACACAGATTGCCAATTCGGGCATTCAGAACATATAGCACGTTGCTGTAAGCAAGCACATTCTCATTCAAAGATGCAAGTTACTATGTAGGAACAAGTTTGTATAGGTATTTCAAAGATGCCCAGAACTGAGCTAAACTTGGTATGTGTCCAACTCCTAGAAATAACTTCATGCCCCATCTCCGTTACTTCCAGCTAGTAAGGATGACATAATTCCTAACAAAGTTTTGACACAGATTCCCAATTCGGGCATTCAGAACATATAGCACGTTGCTGTAAGCAAGCACATTCTCATTCAAAGTTGCAAGTTACTATGTAGGAACAAGTTTGTATAGGTATTTCAAAGATGCCCAGAACTGAGCTAAACTTGGTATGTGTCCAACTCCTAGCAATAACTTCATGCCCCATCTCCCTTACTTCCAGCTAGTAAGGATCACATAATTCCTAACAAAGTTTTGACACAGATTGCCAATTCGGGCATTCAGAACATATAGCACGTTGCTGTAAGCAAGCACATTCTCATTCAAAGATGCAAGTTACTATGTAGGAACAAGTTTGTATAGGTATTTCAAAGATGCCCAGAACTGAGCTAAACTTGGTATGTGTCCAACTCCTAGAAATAACTTCATGCCCCATCTCCCTTACTTCCAGCTAGTAAGGATCAGATAATTCCTAACAAAGTTTTGACACAGATTCCCAATTCGGGCATTCAGAACATATAGCACGTTGCTGCAAGCAAGCACATTCTCATTCAAAGATGCAAGTTACTATGTAGGAACAAGTTTGTATAGGTATTTCAAAGATGCCCAGAACTGAGCTAAACTTGGTATGTGTCCAACTCCTAGAAATAACTTCATGCCCCATCTCCCTTACTTCCAGCTAGTAAGGATCACATAATTCCTAACAAAGTTTTGACACAGATTCCCTATTCGGGCATTCAGAACATATAGCACGTTGCTGCAAGCAAGCACATTCTCATTCAAAGTTGCAAGTTACTATGTAGGAACAAGTTTGTATAGGTATTTCAAAGATGCCCAGAACTGAGCTAAACTTGGTATGTCTCCAACTCCAAGAAATAACTTCATGCCCCATCTCCCTTACTTCCAGCTAGTAAGGATCACATAATTCCTAACAAAGTTTTGACACAGATTCCCAATTCGGGCATTCAGAACATATAGCACGTTGCTGTAAGCAAGCACATTCTCATTCAAAGTTGCAAGTTACTATGTAAGAACTAGTTTGTATAGGTATTTCAAAGATGCCCAGAACTGAGCTAAACTTGGTATGTGTCCAACTCCTAGAAATAACTTCATGCCCCATCTCCCTTACTTCCAGCTAGTAAGGATCACATAATTCCTAACAAAGTTTTGACACAGATTCCCAATTCGGGCATTCAGAACATGTAGCACGTTGCTATAAGCAAGCACATTCTCATTCAAAGTTGCAAGATACTATGTAGGAACAAGTTTGTATAGGTATTTCAAAGATGCCCAGAACTGAGCTAAACTTGGTATGTGTCCAACTCCTAGAAATAACTTCATGCCCCATCTCCCTTACTTCCAGCTAGTAAGGATCACATAATTCCTAACAAGGTTTTGACACAGATTCCCAATTCGGGCATTCAGAACATGTAGCACGTTGCTGTAAGCAAGCAGATTCTCATTAAAAGATGCAAGTTACTATGTAGGAACAAGTTTGTATAGGTATTTCAAAGATGCCCAGAACTGAGCTAAACTTGGTATGTGTCCACTCCTAGAAATAACTTCATGCCCCATCTCCCTTACTTCCAGCTAGTAAGGATCACATAATTCCTAACAATGTTTTCACACAGATTCCCAATTCGGGCATTCAGAACATATAGCACGTTGGTGTAAGCAAGCACATTTTCATTCAAAGTTGCAAGTTACTATGTAGGAACAAGTTTGTATAGGTATTTCAAAGATGCCCAGAACTGAGCTAAACTTGGTATGTGTCCAACTCCTAGAAATAACTTCATGCCCCATCTCCCTTACTTCCAGCTAGTAAGGATCACATAATTCCTAACAAAGTTTTGACACAGATTCCCAATTCGGGCATTCACAACATATAGCACGTTGCTGCAAGCAAGCACATTCTCATTCAAAGATGCAAGTTACTATGTAGGAACAAGTTTGTATAGGTATTTCAAAGATGCCCAGAACTGAGCTAAACTTGGTATGTGTCCAACTCCTAGAAATAACTTCATGCCCCATCTCCCTTACTTCCAGCTAGTAAGGATCACATAATTCCTAACAAAGTTTTGACACAGATTCCCAATTCGGGCATTCAGAACATATAGCACGTTGCTGCAAGCAAGCACATTCTCATTCAAAGTTGCAAGTTACTATGTAGGAACAAGTTTGTATAGGTATTTCAAAGATGCCCAGAACTGAGCTAAACTTGCTATGTGTCCAACTCCTAGAAATAACATCATGCCCCATCTCCCTTACTTCCAGCTAGTAAGGATCACATAATTCCTAACAAAGTTTTGACACAGATTCCCAATTCGTGCATTCAGAACATATAGCACGTTGCTGCAAGCAAGCACATTCTCATTCAAAGTTGCAAGTTACTATGTAGGAACAAGTTTGTATAGGTATTTCAAAGATGCCCAGAACTGAGCTAAACTTGCTATGTGTCCAACTCCTAGAAATAACATCATGCCCCATCTCCCTTACTTCCAGCTAGTAAGGATCACATAATTCCTAACAAAGTTTTGACACAGATTCCCAATTCGTGCATTCAGAACATATAGCACGTTGCTGTAAGCAAGCACATTTTCATTCAAAGTTGCAAGTTACTATGTAGGAACAAGTTTGTATAGGCATTTCAAAGATGCCCAGAACTGAGCTAAACTTGGTATGTGTCCAACTCCTAGAAATAACTTCATGCCCCATCTCCCTTACTTCCAGCTAGTAAGGATCACATAATTCCTAACAAAGTTTTGACACAGATTGCCAATTCGGGCATTCAGAACATATAGCACGTTGCTGTAAGCAAGCACATTCTCATTCAAAGTTGCAAGTTACTATGTAGGAACAAGTTTGTATAGGTATTTCAAAGATGCCCAGAACTGAGCTAAACTTGGTATGTGTCCAACTCCTAGAAATAACTTCATGCCCCATCTCCCTTACTTCCAGCTAGTAAGGATCACATAATTCCTAACAAAGTTTTGACACAGATTGCCAATTCGGGCATTCAGAACATATAGCACGTTGCTGCAAGCAAGCACATTCTCATTCAAAGATGCAAGTTACTATGTAGGAACAAGTTTGTATAGGTATTTCAAAGATGCCCAGAACTGAGCTAAACTTGGTATGTGTCCAACTCCTAGAAATAACTTCATGCCCCATCTCCCTTACTTCCAGCTAGTAAGGATCACATAATTCCTAACAAAGTTTTGACACAGATTCCCTATTCGGGCATTCAGAACATATAGCACGTTGCTGCAAGCAAGCACATTCTCATTCAAAGTTGCAAGTTACTATGTAGGAACAAGTTTGTATAGGTATTTCAAAGATGCCCAGAACTGAGCTACACTTGGTATGTCTCCAACTCCAAGAAATAACTTCATGCCCCATCTCCCTTACTTCCAGCTAGTAAGGATCACATAATTCCTAACAAAGTTTTGACACAGATTCCCAATTCGGGCATTCAGAACATATAGCACGTTGCTGTAAGCAAGCACATTCTCATTCAAAGTTGCAAGTTACTATGTAGGAACTAGTTTGTATAGGTATTTCAAAGATGCCCAGAACTGAGCTAAACTTGGTATGTGTCCAACTCCTAGAAATAACTTCATGCCCCATCTCCCTTACTTCCAGCTAGTAAGGATCACATAATTCCTAACAAAGTTTTGACACAGATTCCCAATTCGGGCATTCAGAACATGTAGCACGTTGCTATAAGCAAGCACATTCTCATTCAAAGTTGCAAGATACTATGTAGGAACAAGTTTGTATAGGTATTTCAAAGATGCCCAGAACTGAGCTAAACTTGGTATGTGTCCAACTCCTAGAAATAACTTCATGCCCCATCTCCCTTACTTCCAGCTAGTAAGGATCACATAATTCCTAACAAAGTTTTGACACAGATTCCCAATTCGGGCATTCAGAACATGTAGCAGGTTGCTGTAAGCAAGCAGATTCTCATTCAAAGATGCAAGTTACTATGTAGGAACAAGTTTGTATAGGTATTTCAAAGATGCCCAGAACTGAGCTAAACTTGGTATGTGTCCAACTCCTAGAAATAACTTCATGCCCCATCTCCCTTACTTCCAGCTAGTAAGGATCACATAATTCCTAACAATGTTTTCACACAGATTCCCAATTCGGGCATTCAGAACATATAGCACGTTGGTGTAAGCAAGCACATTTTCATTCAAAGTTGCAAGTTACTAGGTAGGAACAAGTTTGTATAGGTATTTCAAAGATGCCCAGAACTGAGCTAAACTTGGTATGTGTCCAACTCCTAGAAATAACTTCATGCCCCATCTCCCTTACTTCCAGCTGGTAAGGATCACATAATTCCTAACAAAGTTTTGACACAGATTCCCAATTCGGGCATTCAGAACATATAGCACGTTGCTGCAAGCAAGCACATTCTCATTCAAAGATGCAAGTTACTATGTAGGAACAAGTTTGTATAGGTATTTCAAAGATGCCCAGAACTGAGCTAAACTTGGTATGTGTCCAACTCCTAGAAATAACTTCATGCCCCATCTCCCTTACTTCCAGCTAGTAAGGATCACATAATTCCTAACAAAGTTTTGACACAGATTCCCTATTCGGGCATTCAGAACATATAGCACGTTGCTGCAAGCAAGCACATTCTCATTCAAAGTTGCAAGTTACTATGTAGGAACAAGTTTGTATAGGTATTTCAAAGATGCCCAGAACTGAGCTAAACTTGGTATGTGTCCAACTCCAAGAAATAACTTCATGCCCCATCTCCCTTACTTCCAGCTAGTAAGGATCACATAATTCCTAACAAAGTTTTGACACAGATTCCCAATTCGGGCATTCAGAACATATAGCACGTTGCTGTAAGCAAGCACATTCTCATTCAAAGTTGCAAGTTACTATGTAGGAACTAGTTTGTATAGGTATTTCAAAGATGCCCAGAACTGAGCTAAACTTGGTATGTGTCCAACTCCTAGAAATAACTTCATGACCCATCTCCCTTACTTCCAGCTAGTAAGGATCACATAATTCCTAACAAAGTTTTGACACAGATTCCCAATTCGGGCATTCAGAACATATAGCACGTTGCTGTAAGCAAGCACATTTTCATTCAAAGTTGCAAGTTACTATGTAGGAACAAGTTTGTATAGGTATTTCAAAGATGCCCAGAACTGAGCTAAACTTGGTATGTGTCCAACTCCTAGAAATAACTTCATGCCCCATCTCCCTTACTTCCAGCTAGTAAGGATCACATAATTCCTAACAAAGTTTTGACACAGATTGCCAATTCGGGCATTCAGAACATATAGCACGTTGCTGCAAGCAAGCACATTCTCATTCAAAGATGCAAGTTACTATGTAGGAACAAGTTTGTATAGGTATTTCAAAGATGCCCAGAACTGAGCTAAACTTGGTATGTGTCCAACTCCTAGAAATAACTTCATGCCCCATCTCCCTTACTTCCAGCTAGTAAGGATCACATAATTCCTAACAAAGTTTTGACACAGATTCCCAATTCGGGCATTCAGAACATGTAGCAGGTTGCTGTAAGCAAGCAGATTCTCATTCAAAGATGCAAGTTACTATGTAGGAACAAGTTTGTATAGGTATTTCAAAGATGCCCAGAACTGAGCTAAACTTGGTATGTGTCCAACTCCTAGAAATAACTTCATGCCCCATCTCCCTTACTTCCAGCTGGTAAGGATCACATAATTCCTAACAAAGTTTTGACACAGATTCCCAATTCGGGCATTCAGAACATATAGCACGTTGCTGCAAGCAAGCACATTCTCATTCAAAGATGCAAGTTACTATGTAGGAACAAGTTTGTATAGGTATTTCAAATATGCCCAGAACTGAGCTAAACTTGGTATGTGTCCAACTCCTAGAAATAACTTCATGCCCCATCTCCCTTACTTCCAGCTAGTAAGGATCACATAATTCCTAACAAAGTTTTGACACAGATTCCCTATTCGGGCATTCAGAACATATAGCACGTTGCTGCAAGCAAGCACATTCTCATTCAAAGTTGCAAGTTACTATGTAGGAACAAGTTTGTATAGGTATTTCAAAGATGCCCAGAACTGAGCTACACTTGGTATGTCTCCAACTCCAAGAAATAACTTCATGCCCCATCTCCCTTACTTCCAGCTAGTAAGGATCACATAATTCCTAACAAAGTTTTGACACAGATTCCCAATTCGGGCATTCAGAACATATAGCACGTTGCTGTAAGCAAGCACATTCTCATTCAAAGTTGCAAGTTACTATGTAGGAACTAGTTTGTATAGGTATTTCAAAGATGCCCAGAACTGAGCTAAACTTGGTATGTGTCCAACTCCTAGAAATAACTTCATGACCCATCTCCCTTACTTCCAGCTAGTAAGGATCACATAATTCCTAACAAAGTTTTGACACAGATTCCCTATTCGGGCATTCAGAACATGTAGCACGTTGCTATAAGCAAGCACATTCTCATTCAAAGTTGCAAGATACTATGTAGGAACAAGTTTGTATAGGTATTTCAAAGATGCCCAGAACTGAGCTAAACTTGGTATGTGTCCAACTCCTAGAAATAACTTCATGCCCCATCTCCCTTACTTCCAGCTAGTAAGGATCACATAATTCCTAACAAAGTTTTGACACAGATTCCCAATTCGGGCATTCAGAACATGTAGCAGGTTGCTGTAAGCAAGCAGATTCTCATTCAAAGATGCAAGTTACTATGTAGGAACAAGTTTGTATAGGTATTTCAAAGATGCCCAGAACTGAGCTAAACTTGGTATGTGTCCAACTCCTAGAAATAACTTCATGCCCCATCTCCCTTACTTCCAGCTAGTAAGGATCACATAATTCCTAACAATGTTTTCACACAGATTCCCAATTCGGGCATTCAGAACATATAGCACGTTGGTGTAAGCAAGCACATTTTCATTCAAAGTTGCAAGTTACTATGTAGGAACAAGTTTGTATAGGTATTTCAAAGATGCCCAGAACTGAGCTAAACTTGCTATGTGTCCAACTCCTAGAAATAACATCATGCCCCATCTCCCTTACTTCCAGCTAGTAAGGATCACATAATTCCTAACAAAGTTTTGACACAGATTCCCAATTCGTGCATTCAGAACATATAGCACGTTGCTGCAAGCAAGCACATTCTCATTCAAAGTTGCAAGTTACTATGTAGGAACAAGTTTGTATAGGTATTTCAAAGATGCCCAGAACTGAGCTAAACTTGCTATGTGTCCAACTCCTAGAAATAACATCATGCCCCATCTCCCTTACTTCCAGCTAGTAAGGATCACATAATTCCTAACAAAGTTTTGACACAGATTCCCAATTCGTGCATTCAGAACATATAGCACGTTGCTGTAAGCAAGCACATTTTCATTCAAAGTTGCAAGTTACTATGTAGGAACAAGTTTGTATAGGCATTTCAAAGATGCCCAGAACTGAGCTAAACTTGGTATGTGTCCAACTCCTAGAAATAACTTCATGCCCCATCTCCCTTACTTCCAGCTAGTAAGGATCACATAATTCCTAACAAAGTTTTGACACAGATTGCCAATTCGGGCATTCAGAACATATAGCACGTTGCTGTAAGCAAGCACATTCTCATTCAAAGTTGCAAGTTACTATGTAGGAACAAGTTTGTATAGGTATTTCAAAGATGCCCAGAACTGAGCTAAACTTGGTATGTGTCCAACTCCTAGAAATAACTTCATGCCCCATCTCCCTTACTTCCAGCTAGTAAGGATCACATAATTCCTAACAAAGTTTTGACACAGATTGCCAATTCGGGCATTCAGAACATATAGCACGTTGCTGCAAGCAAGCACATTCTCATTCAAAGATGCAAGTTACTATGTAGGAACAAGTTTGTATAGGTATTTCAAAGATGCCCAGAACTGAGCTAAACTTGGTATGTGTCCAACTCCTAGAAATAACTTCATGCCCCATCTCCCTTACTTCCAGCTAGTAAGGATCACATAATTCCTAACAAAGTTTTGACACAGATTCCCTATTCGGGCATTCAGAACATATAGCACGTTGCTGCAAGCAAGCACATTCTCATTCAAAGTTGCAAGTTACTATGTAGGAACAAGTTTGTATAGGTATTTCAAAGATGCCCAGAACTGAGCTACACTTGGTATGTCTCCAACTCCAAGAAATAACTTCATGCCCCATCTCCCTTACTTCCAGCTAGTAAGGATCACATAATTCCTAACAAAGTTTTGACACAGATTCCCAATTCGGGCATTCAGAACATATAGCACGTTGCTGTAAGCAAGCACATTCTCATTCAAAGTTGCAAGTTACTATGTAGGAACTAGTTTGTATAGGTATTTCAAAGATGCCCAGAACTGAGCTAAACTTGGTATGTGTCCAACTCCTAGAAATAACTTCATGCCCCATCTCCCTTACTTCCAGCTAGTAAGGATCACATAATTCCTAACAAAGTTTTGACACAGATTCCCAATTCGGGCATTCAGAACATGTAGCACGTTGCTATAAGCAAGCACATTCTCATTCAAAGTTGCAAGATACTATGTAGGAACAAGTTTGTATAGGTATTTCAAAGATGCCCAGAACTGAGCTAAACTTGGTATGTGTCCAACTCCTAGAAATAACTTCATGCCCCATCTCCCTTACTTCCAGCTAGTAAGGATCACATAATTCCTAACAAAGTTTTGACACAGATTCCCAATTCGGGCATTCAGAACATGTAGCAGGTTGCTGTAAGCAAGCAGATTCTCATTCAAAGATGCAAGTTACTATGTAGGAACAAGTTTGTATAGGTATTTCAAAGATGCCCAGAACTGAGCTAAACTTGGTATGTGTCCAACTCCTAGAAATAACTTCATGCCCCATCTCCCTTACTTCCAGCTAGTAAGGATCACATAATTCCTAACAATGTTTTCACACAGATTCCCAATTCGGGCATTCAGAACATATAGCACGTTGGTGTAAGCAAGCACATTTTCATTCAAAGTTGCAAGTTACTAGGTAGGAACAAGTTTGTATAGGTATTTCAAAGATGCCCAGAACTGAGCTAAACTTGGTATGTGTCCAACTCCTAGAAATAACTTCATGCCCCATCTCCCTTACTTCCAGCTGGTAAGGATCACATAATTCCTAACAAAGTTTTGACACAGATTCCCAATTCGGGCATTCAGAACATATAGCACGTTGCTGCAAGCAAGCACATTCTCATTCAAAGATGCAAGTTACTATGTAGGAACAAGTTTGTATAGGTATTTCAAAGATGCCCAGAACTGAGCTAAACTTGGTATGTGTCCAACTCCTAGAAATAACTTCATGCCCCATCTCCCTTACTTCCAGCTAGTAAGGATCACATAATTCCTAACAAAGTTTTGACACAGATTCCCTATTCGGGCATTCAGAACATATAGCACGTTGCTGCAAGCAAGCACATTCTCATTCAAAGTTGCAAGTTACTATGTAGGAACAAGTTTGTATAGGTATTTCAAAGATGCCCAGAACTGAGCTAAACTTGGTATGTGTCCAACTCCAAGAAATAACTTCATGCCCCATCTCCCTTACTTCCAGCTAGTAAGGATCACATAATTCCTAACAAAGTTTTGACACAGATTCCCAATTCGGGCATTCAGAACATATAGCACGTTGCTGTAAGCAAGCACATTCTCATTCAAAGTTGCAAGTTACTATGTAGGAACTAGTTTGTATAGGTATTTCAAAGATGCCCAGAACTGAGCTAAACTTGGTATGTGTCCAACTCCTAGAAATAACTTCATGACCCATCTCCCTTACTTCCAGCTAGTAAGGATCACATAATTCCTAACAAAGTTTTGACACAGATTCCCAATTCGGGCATTCAGAACATATAGCACGTTGCTGTAAGCAAGCACATTTTCATTCAAAGTTGCAAGTTACTATGTAGGAACAAGTTTGTATAGGTATTTCAAAGATGCCCAGAACTGAGCTAAACTTGGTATGTGTCCAACTCCTAGAAATAACTTCATGCCCCATCTCCCTTACTTCCAGCTAGTAAGGATCACATAATTCCTAACAAAGTTTTGACACAGATTGCCAATTCGGGCATTCAGAACATATAGCACGTTGCTGCAAGCAAGCACATTCTCATTCAAAGATGCAAGTTACTATGTAGGAACAAGTTTGTATAGGTATTTCAAAGATGCCCAGAACTGAGCTAAACTTGGTATGTGTCCAACTCCTAGAAATAACTTCATGCCCCATCTCCCTTACTTCCAGCTAGTAAGGATCACATAATTCCTAACAAAGTTTTGACACAGATTCCCAATTCGGGCATTCAGAACATGTAGCAGGTTGCTGTAAGCAAGCAGATTCTCATTCAAAGATGCAAGTTACTATGTAGGAACAAGTTTGTATAGGTATTTCAAAGATGCCCAGAACTGAGCTAAACTTGGTATGTGTCCAACTCCTAGAAATAACTTCATGCCCCATCTCCCTTACTTCCAGCTGGTAAGGATCACATAATTCCTAACAAAGTTTTGACACAGATTCCCAATTCGGGCATTCAGAACATATAGCACGTTGCTGCAAGCAAGCACATTCTCATTCAAAGATGCAAGTTACTATGTAGGAACAAGTTTGTATAGGTATTTCAAATATGCCCAGAACTGAGCTAAACTTGGTATGTGTCCAACTCCTAGAAATAACTTCATGCCCCATCTCCCTTACTTCCAGCTAGTAAGGATCACATAATTCCTAACAAAGTTTTGACACAGATTCCCTATTCGGGCATTCAGAACATATAGCACGTTGCTGCAAGCAAGCACATTCTCATTCAAAGTTGCAAGTTACTATGTAGGAACAAGTTTGTATAGGTATTTCAAAGATGCCCAGAACTGAGCTACACTTGGTATGTCTCCAACTCCAAGAAATAACTTCATGCCCCATCTCCCTTACTTCCAGCTAGTAAGGATCACATAATTCCTAACAAAGTTTTGACACAGATTCCCAATTCGGGCATTCAGAACATATAGCACGTTGCTGTAAGCAAGCACATTCTCATTCAAAGTTGCAAGTTACTATGTAGGAACTAGTTTGTATAGGTATTTCAAAGATGCCCAGAACTGAGCTAAACTTGGTATGTGTCCAACTCCTAGAAATAACTTCATGACCCATCTCCCTTACTTCCAGCTAGTAAGGATCACATAATTCCTAACAAAGTTTTGACACAGATTCCCTATTCGGGCATTCAGAACATGTAGCACGTTGCTATAAGCAAGCACATTCTCATTCAAAGTTGCAAGATACTATGTAGGAACAAGTTTGTATAGGTATTTCAAAGATGCCCAGAACTGAGCTAAACTTGGTATGTGTCCAACTCCTAGAAATAACTTCATGCCCCATCTCCCTTACTTCCAGCTAGTAAGGATCACATAATTCCTAACAAAGTTTTGACACAGATTCCCAATTCGGGCATTCAGAACATGTAGCAGGTTGCTGTAAGCAAGCAGATTCTCATTCAAAGATGCAAGTTACTATGTAGGAACAAGTTTGTATAGGTATTTCAAAGATGCCCAGAACTGAGCTAAACTTGGTATGTGTCCAACTCCTAGAAATAACTTCATGCCCCATCTCCCTTACTTCCAGCTAGTAAGGATCACATAATTCCTAACAATGTTTTCACACAGATTCCCAATTCGGGCATTCAGAACATATAGCACGTTGGTGTAAGCAAGCACATTTTCATTCAAAGTTGCAAGTTACTAGGTAGGAACAAGTTTGTATAGGTATTTCAAAGATGCCCAGAACTGAGCTAAACTTGGTATGTGTCCAACTCCTAGAAATAACTTCATGCCCCATCTCCCTTACTTCCAGCTGGTAAGGATCACATAATTCCTAACAAAGTTTTGACACAGATTCCCAATTCGGGCATTCAGAACATATAGCACGTTGCTGCAAGCAAGCACATTCTCATTCAAAGATGCAAGTTACTATGTAGGAACAAGTTTGTATAGGTATTTCAAAGATGCCCAGAACTGAGCTAAACTTGGTATGTGTCCAACTCCTAGAAATAACTTCATGCCCCATCTCCCTTACTTCCAGCTGGTAAGGATCACATAATTCCTAACAAAGTTTTGACACAGATTCCCTATTCGGGCATTCAGAACATATAGCACGTTGCTGCAAGCAAGCACATTCTCATTCAAAGTTGCAAGTTACTATGTAGGAACAAGTTTGTATAGGTATTTCAAAGATGCCCAGAACTGAGCTAAACTTGGTATGTGTCCAACTCCAAGAAATAACTTCATGCCCCATCTCCCTTACTTCCAGCTAGTAAGGATCACATAATTCCTAACAAAGTTTTGACACAGATTCCCAATTCGGGCATTCAGAACATATAGCACGTTGCTGTAAGCAAGCACATTCTCATTCAAAGTTGCAAGTTACTATGTAGGAACTAGTTTGTATAGGTATTTCAAAGATGCCCAGAACTGAGCTAAACTTGGTATGTGTCCAACTCCTAGAAATAACTTCATGACCCATCTCCCTTACTTCCAGCTAGTAAGGATCACATAATTCCTAACAAAGTTTTGACACAGATTCCCAATTCGGGCATTCAGAACATATAGCACGTTGCTGTAAGCAAGCACATTTTCATTCAAAGTTGCAAGTTACTATGTAGGAACAAGTTTGTATAGGTATTTCAAAGATGCCCAGAACTGAGCTAAACTTGGTATGTGTCCAACTCCTAGAAATAACTTCATGCCCCATCTCCCTTACTTCCAGCTAGTAAGGATCACATAATTCCTAACAAAGTTTTGACACAGATTGCCAATTCGGGCATTCAGAACATATAGCACGTTGCTGCAAGCAAGCACATTCTCATTCAAAGATGCAAGTTACTATGTAGGAACAAGTTTGTATAGGTATTTCAAAGATGCCCAGAACTGAGCTAAACTTGGTATGTGTCCAACTCCTAGAAATAACTTCATGCCCCATCTCCCTTACTTCCAGCTAGTAAGGATCACATAATTCCTAACAAAGTTTTGACACAGATTCCCAATTCGGGCATTCAGAACATGTAGCAGGTTGCTGTAAGCAAGCAGATTCTCATTCAAAGATGCAAGTTACTATGTAGGAACAAGTTTGTATAGGTATTTCAAAGATGCCCAGAACTGAGCTAAACTTGGTATGTGTCCAACTCCTAGAAATAACTTCATGCCCCATCTCCCTTACTTCCAGCTAGTAAGGATCACATAATTCCTAACAATGTTTTCACACAGATTCCCAATTCGGGCATTCAGAACATATAGCACGTTGGTGTAAGCAAGCACATTTTCATTCAAAGTTGCAAGTTACTAGGTAGGAACAAGTTTGTATAGGTATTTCAAAGATGCCCAGAACTGAGCTAAACTTGGTATGTGTCCAACTCCTAGAAATAACTTCATGCCCCATCTCCCTTACTTCCAGCTGGTAAGGATCACATAATTCCTAACAAAGTTTTGACACAGATTCCCAATTCGGGCATTCAGAACATATAGCACGTTGCTGCAAGCAAGCACATTCTCATTCAAAGATGCAAGTTACTATGTAGGAACAAGTTTGTATAGGTATTTCAAATATGCCCAGAACTGAGCTAAACTTGGTATGTGTCCAACTCCTAGAAATAACTTCATGCCCCATCTCCCTTACTTCCAGCTAGTAAGGATCACATAATTCCTAACAAAGTTTTGACACAGATTCCCTATTCGGGCATTCAGAACATATAGCACGTTGCTGCAAGCAAGCACATTCTCATTCAAAGTTGCAAGTTACTATGTAGGAACAAGTTTGTATAGGTATTTCAAAGATGCCCAGAACTGAGCTAAACTTGGTATGTCTCCAACTCCAAGAAATAACTTCATGCCCCATCTCCCTTACTTCCAGCTAGTAAGGATCACATAATTCCTAACAAAGTTTTGACACAGATTCCCAACTCGGGCATTCAGAACATATAGCACGTTGCTGTAAGCAAGCACATTCTCATTCAAAGTTGCAAGTTACTATGTAGGAACTAGTTTGTATAGGTATTTCAAAGATGCCCAGAACTGAGCTAAACTTGGTATGTGTCCAACTCCTAGAAATAACTTCATGACCCATCTCCCTTACTTCCAGCTAGTAAGGATCACATAATTCCTAACAAAGTTTTAACACAGATTCCCAATCGGGCATTCAGAACATATAGCACGTTGCTGTAAGCAAGCACATTTTCATTCAAAGTTGCAAGTTACTATGTAGGAACAAGTTTGTATAGGTATTTCAAAGATGCCCAGAACTGAGCTAAACTTGGTATGTGTCCAACTCCTAGAAATAACTTCATGCCTCATCTCCCTTACTTCCAGCTAGTAAGGATCACATAATTCCTAACAAAGTTTTGACACAGATTGCCAATTCGGGCATTCAGAACATATAGCACGTTGCTGCAAGCAAGCACATTCTCATTCAAAGATGCAAGTTTCTATGTAGGAACAAGTTTGTATAGGTATTTCAAAGATGCCCAGAACTGAGCTAAACTTGGTATGTGTCCAACTCCTAGAAATAACTTCATGCACCATCTCCCTTACTTCCAGCTATTAAGGATCACATAATTCCTAACAAAGTTTTGACACAGATTCCCTATTCGGGCATTCAGAACATATAGCACGTTGCTGCAAGCAAGCACATTCTCATTCAAAGATGCAAGTTACTATGTAGGAACAAGTTTGTATAGGTATTTCAAAGATGCCCAGAACTGAGCTAAACTTGGTATGTGTCCAACTCCTAGAAATAACTTCATGCCCCATCTCCCTTACTTCCAGCTAGTAAGGATGACATAATTCCTAACAAAGTTTTGACACAGATTCCCTATTCGGGCATTCAGAACATATAGCACGTTGCTGCAAGCAAGCACATTCTCATTCAAAGATGCAAGTTACTATGTAGGAACAAGTTTGTATAGGTATTTCAAAGATGCCCAGAACTGAGCTAAACGTTGTATGTGTCCAACTCCTAGAAATAACTTCATGCCCCATCTCCCTTACTTCCAGCTAGTAAGGATCACATAATTCCTAACAAAGTTTTGACACAGATTCCCTATTCGGGCATTCAGAACATATAGCACGTTGCTGCAAGCAAGCACATTCTCATTCAAAGATGCAAGTTACTATGTAGGAACAAGTTTGTATAGGTATTTCAAAGATGCCCAGAACTGAGCTAAACTTGGTATGTCTCCAACTCCAAGAAATAACTTCATGCCCCATCTCCCTTACTTCCAGCTAGTAAGGATCACATAATTCCTAACAAAGTTTTGACACAGCTTCCCTATTCGGGCATTCAGAACATATAGCACGTTGCTGTAAGCAAGCACATTCTCATTCAAAGTTGCAAGTTACTATGTAGGAACAAGTTTGTATAGGTATTTCAAAGATGCCCAGAACTGAGCTAAACTTGGTATGTGTCCAACTCCAGAAATAACTTCATGCCCCATCTCCCTTACTTCCAGCTAGTAAGGATCACATAATTCCTAACAAAGTTTTGACACAGATTCCCTATTCGGGCATTCAGAACATATAGCACGTTGCTGTAAGCAAGCACATTCTCATTCAAAGTTGCAAGTTACTATGTAGGAAAAAGTTTGTATAGGTATTTCAAAGATGCCCAGAACTGAGCTAAACTTGGTATGTGTCCAACTCCTAGAAATAACTTCATGCCCCATCTCCCTTACTTCCAGCTAGTAAGGATGACATAATTCCTAACAATGTTTTGACACAGATTCCCAATTCGGGCATTCAGAACATATAGCACGTTGCTGTAAGCAAGCACATTCTCATTCAAAGATGCAAGTTACTAGGTAGGAACAAGTTTGTATAGGTATTTCAAAGATGCCCAGAACTGAGCTAAACTTGGTATGTGTCCAACTCCTAGAAATAACTTCATGCCCCATCTCCCTTACTTCCAGCTAGTAAGGATCACATAATTCCTAACAAAGTTTTGACACAGCTTCCCTATTCGGGCATTCAGAACATATAGCACGTTGCTGTAAGCAAGCACATTCTCATTCAAAGTTGCAAGTTACTATGTAGGAACAAGTTTGTATAGGTATTTCAAAGATGCCCAGAACTGAGCTAAACTTGGTATGTGTCCAACTCCTAGAAATAACTTCATGCCCCATCTCCCTTACTTCCAGCTAGTAAAGATCACATAATTCCTAACAAAGTTTTGAGACAGATTCCCAATTCGGGCATTCAGAACATATAGCACGTTGCTGTAAGCAAGCAGATTCCCATTCAAAGATGCAAGTTACTATGTAGGAACAAGTTTGTATAGGTATTTCAAAGATGCCCTGAACTGAGCTAAACTTGCTATGTGTCCAACTCCTAGAAATAACTTCATGCCCCATCTCCCTTACTTCCAGCTAGTAAGGATCACATAATTCCTAACAAAGTTTTGACACAGATTCCCAATTCGGGCATTCAGAACATGTAGCACGTTGCTGTAAGCAAGCAGATTCTCATTCAAAGATGCAAGTTCCTATGTAGGAACAAGTTTGTATAGGTATTTCAAAGATGCCCAGAACTGAGCTAAACTTGGTATGTGTCCAACTCCTAGAAATAACTTCATGCCCCATCTCCCTTACTTCCAGCTAGTAAGGATCACATAATTCCTAACAAAGTTTTGACACAGATTCCCTATTCGGGCATTCAGAACATATAGCACGTTGCTGCAAGCAAGCACATTCTCATTCAAAGTTGCAAGTTACTATGTAGGAACAAGTTTGTATAGGTATTTCAAAGATGCCCAGAACTGAGCTAAACTTGGTATGTCTCCAACTCCAAGAAATAACTTCATGCCCCATCTCCCTTACTTCCAGCTAGTAAGGATCACATAATTCCTAACAAAGTTTTGACACAGATTCCCAATTCGGGCATTCAGAACATATAGCACGTTGCTGTAAGCAAGCACATTCTCATTCAAAGATGCAAGTTACTATGTAGGAACAAGTTTGTATAGGTATTTCAAAGATGCCCAGAACTGAGCTAAACTTGCTATGTGTCCAACTCCTAGAAATAACATCATGCCCCATCTCCCTTACTTCCAGCTAGTAAGGATCACATTATTCCTAACAAAGTTTTGACACAGATTCCCAATTCGTGCATTCAGAACATATAGCAAGTTGCTGTAAGCAAGCACATTTTCATTCAAAGTTGCAAGTTACTATGTAGGAACAAGTTTGTATAGGCATTTCAAAGATGCCCAGAACTGAGCTAAACTTGGTATGTGTCCAACTCCTAGAAATAACTTCATGCCCCATCTCCCTTACTTCCAGCTAGTAAGGATCACATAATTCCTAACAAAGTTTTGACACAGATTGCCAATTCGGGCATTCAGAACATATAGCACGTTGCTGCAAGCAAGCACATTCTCATTCAAAGATGCAAGTTTCTATGTAGGAACAAGTTTGTATAGGTATTTCAAAGATGCCCAGAACTGAGCTAAACGTTGTATGTGTCCAACTCCTAGAAATAACTTCATGCCCCATCTCCCTCACTTCCAGCTAGTAAGGATCACATAATTCCTAACAAAGTTTTGACACAGATTCCCTATTCGGGCATTCAGAACATATAGCACGTTGCTGCAAGCAAGCACATTCTCATTCAAAGATGCAAGTTACTATGTAGGAACAAGTTTGTATAGGTATTTCAAAGATGCCCAGAACTGAGCTAAACTTGGTATGTGTCCAACTCCTAGAAATAACTTCATGCCCCATCTCCCTTACTTCCAGCTAGTAAGGATGACATAATTCCTAACAAAGTTTTGACACAGATTCCCTATTCGGGCATTCAGAACATATAGCACGTTGCTGCAAGCAAGCACATTCTCATTCAAAGATGCAAGTTACTATGTAGGAACAAGTTTGTATAGGTATTTCAAAGATGCCCAGAACTGAGCTAAACGTTGTATGTGTCCAACTCCTAGAAATAACTTCATGCCCCATCTCCCTTACTTCCAGCTAGTAAGGATCACATAATTCCTAACAAAGTTTTGACACAGATTCCCTATTCGGGCATTCAGAACATATAGCACGTTGCTGCAAGCAAGCACATTCTCATTCAAAGATGCAAGTTACTATGTAGGAACAAGTTTGTATAGGTATTTCAAAGATGCCCAGAACTGAGCTAAACTTGGTATGTCTCCAACTCCAAGAAATAACTTCATGCCCCATCTCCCTTACTTCCAGCTAGTAAGGATCACATAATTCCTAACAAAGTTTTGACACAGCTTCCCTATTCGGGCATTCAGAACATATAGCACGTTGCTGTAAGCAAGCACATTCTCATTCAAAGTTGCAAGTTACTAGGTAGGAACAAGTTTGTATAGGTATTTCAAAGATGCCCAGAACTGAGCTAAACTTGGTATGTGTCCAACTCCTAGAAATAACTTCATGCCCCATCTCCCTTACTTCCAGCTAGTAAGGATCACATAATTCCTAACAAAGTTTTGACACAGATTCCCTATTCGGGCATTCAGAACATATAGCACGTTGCTGTAAGCAAGCACATTCTCATTCAAAGTTGCAAGTTACTATGTAGGAAAAAGTTTGTATAGGTATTTCAAAGATGCCCAGAACTGAGCTAAACTTGGTATGTGTCCAACTCCTAGAAATAACTTCATGCCCCATCTCCCTTACTTCCAGCTAGTAAGGATCACATAATTCCTAACAATGTTTTGACACAAATTCCCAATTCGGGCATTCAGAACATATAGCACGTTGCTGTAAGCAAGCACATTTTCATTCAAAGTTGCAAGTTACCATGTAGGAACAAGTTTGTATAGGTATTTCAAAGATGCCCAGAACTGAGCTAAACTTGGTATGTGTCCAACTCCTAGAAATAACTTCATGCCCCATCTCCCTTACTTCCAGCTAGTAAGGATCACATAATTCCTAACAAAGTTTTGACACAGATTCCCAATTCGGGCATTCAGAACCTATAGCACTTTGCTGTAAGCAAGCAGATTCTCATTCAAAGTTGCACGTTACTAGGTAGGAACAAGTTTGTATAGGTATTTCAAAGATGCCCAGAACTGAGCTAAACTAGGTATGTGTCCAACTCCTAGAAATAACTTCATGCCCCATCTCCCTTACTTCCAGCTAGTAAGGATCACATAATTCCTAACAAAGTTTTGACACAGATTCCCAATTCGGGCATTCAGAACATATAGCACGTTGCTGTAAGCAATCACATTTTCATTCAAAGTTGCAAGTTACTATGTAGGAACAAGTTTGTATAGGTATTTCAAAGATGCCCAGAACTGAGCTAAACTTGCTATGTGTCCAACTCCTAGAAATAACTTCATGCCCCATCTCCCTTACTTCCAGCTAGTAAGGATCACATAATTCCTAACAAAGTTTTGACACAGATTGCCAATTCGGGCATTCAGAACATATAGCGCGTTGCTGTAAGCAAGCACATTCTCATTCAAAGATGCAAGTTACTATGTATGAACAAGTTTGTATAGGTATTTCAAAGATGCCCAGAACTGAGCTAAACTTGGTATGTGTCCAACTCCTAGAAATAACTTCATGCCCCATCTCCCTTACTTCCAGCTAGTAAGGATCACATAATTCCTAACAAAGTTTTGACACAGATTCCCAATTCGGGCATTCAGAACATATAGCACGTTGCTGTAAGCAAGCACATTCTCATTCAAAGTTGCAAGTTACTATGTAGGAACAAGTTTGTATTGGTATTTCAAAGATGCCCAGAACTGAGCTAAACTTGGTATGTGTCCAACTCCTAGAAATAACTTCATGCCCCATCTCCCTTACTTCCAGCTAGTAAGGATCACATAATTCCTAGCAAAGTTTTGACACAGATTGCCAATTCGGGCATTCAGAACATATAGCACGTTGCTGTAAGCAAGCACATTCTCATTCAAAGATGCAAGTTACTATGTAGGAACAAGTTTGTATAGGTATTTCAAAGATGCCCAGAACTGAGCTAAACTTGCTATGTGTCCAACTCCTAGAAATAACTTCATGCCCCATCTCCCTTACTTCCAGCTAGTAAGGATCACATAATTCCTAACAAAGTTTTGACACAGATTCCCAATTCGGGCATTCAGAACATATAGCACGTTGCTGTAAGCAATCACATTTTCATTCAAAGTTGCAAGTTACTATGTAGGAACAAGTTTGTATAGGTATTTCAAAGATGCCCAGAACTGAGCTAAACTTGCTATGTGTCCAACTCCTAGAAATAACTTCATGCCCCATCTCCCTTACTTCCAGCTAGTAAGGATCACATAATTCCTAACAAAGTTTTGACACAGATTGCCAATTCGGGCATTCAGAACATATAGCGCGTTGCTGTAAGCAAGCACATTCTCATTCAAAGATGCAAGTTACTAGGTAGGAACAAGTTTGTATAGGTATTTCAAAGATGCCCAGAACTGAGCTAAACTTGGTATGTGTCCAACTCCTAGAAATAACTTCATGCCCCATCTCCCTTACTTCCAGCTAGTAAGGATCACATAATTCCTAACAAAGTTTTGACACAGATTCCCAATTCGGGCATTCAGAACATATAGCACGTTGCTGTAAGCAAGCACATTCTCATTCAAAGTTGCAAGTTACTATGTAGGAACAAGTTTGTATTGGTATTTCAAAGATGCCCAGAACTGAGCTAAACTTGGTATGTGTCCAACTCCTAGAAATAACTTCATGCCCCATCTCCCTTACTTCCAGCTAGTAAGGATCACATAATTCCTAGCAAAGTTTTGACACAGATTGCCAATTCGGGCATTCAGAACATATAGCACGTTGCTGTAAGCAAGCACATTCTCATTCAAAGATGCAAGTTACTATGTAGGAACAAGTTTGTATAGGTATTTCAAAGATGCCCAGAACTGAGCTAAACTTGCTATGTGTCCAACTCCTAGAAATAACTTCATGCCCCATCTCCCTTACTTCCAGCTAGTAAGGATCACATAATTCCTAACAAAGTTTTGACACAGATTCCCAATTCGGGCATTCAGAACATGTAGCACGTTGCTGTAAGCAAGCAGATTCTCATTCAAAGATGCAAGTTACTATGTAGGAACAAGTTTGTATAGGTATTTCAAAGATGCCCAGAACTGAGCTAAACTTGGTATGTGTCCAACTCCTAGAAATAACTTCATGCCCCATCTCCCTTACTTCCAGCTAGTAAGGATCACATAATTCCTAACAAAGTTTTGACACAGATTCCCTATTCGGGCATTCAGAACATATAGCACGTTGCTGCAAGCAAGCACATTCTCATTCAAAGTTGCAAGTTACTATGTAGGAACAAGTTTGTATAGGTATTTCAAAGATGCCCAGAACTGAGCTAAACTTGGTATGTCTCCAACTCCAAGAAATAACTTCATGCCCAATCTCCCTTACTTCAAGCTAGTAAGGATCACATAATTCCTAACAAAGTTTTGACACAGATTGCCAATTCGGGCATTCAGAACATATAGCACGTTGCTGTAAGCAAGCACATTCTCATTAAAAGATGCAAGTTACTATGTAGGAACAAGTTTGTATAGGTATTTCAAAGATGCCCAGAACTGAGCTAAACTTGCTATGTGTCCAACTCCTAGAAATAACTTCATGCCCCATCTCCCTTACTTCCAGCTAGTAAGGATCACATAATTCCTAACAAAGTTTTGACACAGATTCCCAATTCGTGCATTCAGAACATATAGCAAGTTGCTGTAAGCAAGCACATTTTCATTCAAAGTTGCAAGTTACTATGTAGGAACAAGTTTGTATAGGCATTTCAAAGATGCCCAGAACTGAGCTAAACTTGGTATGTGTCCAACTCCTAGAAATAACTTCATGCCCCATCTCCCTTACTTCCAGCTAGTAAGCATCACATAATTCCTAACAAAGTTTTGACACAGATTGCCAATTCGGGCATTCAGAACATATAGCACGTTGCTGTAAGCAAGCACATTCTCATTCAAAGTTGCAAGTTACTATGTAGGAATAAGTTTGTATAGGTATTTCAAAGATGCCCAGAACTGAGCTAAACTTGGTATGTGTCCAACTCCTAGAAATAACTTCATGCCACATCTCCCTTACTTCCAGCTAGTAAGGATCACATAATTCCTAACAAAGTTTTGACACAGATTGCCAATTCGGGCATTCAGAACATATAGCACGTTGCTGCAAGCAAGCACATTCTCATTCAAAGATGCAAGTTACTATGTAGGAACAAGTTTGTATAGGTATTTCAAAGATGCCCAGAACTGAGCTAAACTTGATATGTGTCCAACTCCTAGAAATAACTTCATGCCCCATCTCCCTTACTTCCAGCTAGTAAGGATCACATCATTCCTAACAAAGTTTTCACACAGATTGCCAATTCGGGCATTCAGAACATATAGCACGTTGCTGTAAGCAAGCACATTCTCATTCAAAGATGCAAGTTACTATGTAGGAACAAGTTTGTATAGGTATTTCAAAGATGCCCAGAACTGAGCTAAACTTGGTATGTGTCCAACTCCTAGAAATAACTTCATGCCCCATCTCCGTTACTTTCAGCTAGTAAGGATGACATAATTCCTAACAAAGTTTTGACACAGATTCCCAATTCGGGCATTCAGAACATATAGCACGTTGCTGTAAGCAAGCACATTCTCATTCAAAGTTGCAAGTTACTATGTAGGAACAAGTTTGTATAGGTATTTCAAAGATGCCCAGAACTGAGCTAAACTTGGTATGTGTCCAACTCCTAGAAATAACTTCATGCCCCATCTCCCTTACTTCCAGCTAGTAAGGATCACATAATTCCTAACAAAGTTTTGACACAGATTCCCAATTCGGGCATTCAGAACATATAGCACGTTGCTGTAAGCAAGCACATTTTCATTCAAAGTTGCAAGTTACTATGTAGGAACAAGTTTGTATAGGTATTTCAAAGATGCCCAGAACTGAGCTAAACTTGGTATGTGTCCAACTCCTAGAAATAACTTCATGCCCCATCTCCCTTACTTCCAGCTAGTAAGGATCACATAATTCCTAACAAAGTTTTGACACAGATTGCCAATTAGGGCATTCAGAACATATAGCACGTTGCTGCAAGCAAGCACATTCTCATTCAAAGATGCAAGTTTCTATGTAGGAACAAGTTTGTATAGGTATTTCAAAGATGCCCAGAACTGAGCTAAACTTGATATGTGTCCAACTCCTAGAAATAACTTCATGCCCCATCTCCCTTACTTCCAGCTAGTAAGGATCACATAATTCCTAACAAAGTTTTGACACAGATTGCCAATTCGGGCATTCAGAACATATAGCACGTTGCTGCAAGCAAGCACATTCTCATTCAAAGATGCAAGTTACTATGTAGGAACAAGTTTGTATAGGTATTTCAAAGATGCCCAGAACTGAGCTAAACTTGGTATGTGTCCAACTCCTAGAAATAACTTCATGCCCCATCTCCCTTACTTCCAGCTAGTAAGGATCACATAATTCCTAACAAAGTTTTGACACAGATTCCCTATTCGGGCATTCAGAACATATAGCACGTTGCTGCAAGCAAGCACATTCTCATTCAAAGATGCAAGTTACTATGTAGGAACAAGTTTGTATAGGTATTTCAAAGATGCCCAGAACTGAGCTAAACGTTGTATGTGTCCAACTCCTAGAAATAACTTCATGCCCCATCTCCCTTACTTCCAGCTAGTAAGGATCACATAATTCCTAACAAAGTTTTGACACAGATTCCCTATTCGGGCATTCAGAACATATAGCACGTTGCTGCAAGCAAGCACATTCTCATTCAAAGATGCAAGTTACTATGTAGGAACAAGTTTGTATAGGTATTTCAAAGATGCCCAGAACTGAGCTAAACTTGGTATGTGTCCAACTCCTAGAAATAACTTCATGCCCCATCTCCCTTACTCCAGCTAGTAAGGATCACATAATTCCTAACAGTTTTGACACAGATTCCCTATTCGGGCATTCAGAACATATAGCACGTTGCTGTAAGCAAGCACATTCTCATTCAAAGATGCAAGTTACTATGTAGGAACAAGTTTGTATAGGTATTTCAAAGATGCCCAGAACTGAGCTAAACTTGCTATGTGTCCAACTCCTAGAAATAACTTCATGCCCCATCTCCCTTACTTCCAGCTAGTAAGGATCACATAATTCCTAACAAAGTTTTGACACAGATTGCCAATTCGGGCATTCAGAACATATAGCACGTTGCTGTAAGCAAGCACATTGTCATTCAAAGATGCAAGTTACTATGTAGGAACAAGTTTGTATAGGTATTTCAAAGATGCCCAGAACTGAGCTAAACTTGGTATGTGTCCAACTCCTAGAAATAACTTCATGCCCCATCTCCCTTACTTCCAGCTAGTAAGGATCACATAATTCCTAGCAAAGTTTTGACACAGATTGCCAATTCGGGCATTCAGAACATATAGCACGTTGCTGTAAGCAAGCACATTCTCATTCAAAGTTGCAAGTTACTATGTAGGAACAAGTTTGTATAGGTATTTCAAAGATGCCCAGAACTGAGCTAAACTTGGTATGTGTCCAACTCCTAGAAATAACTTCATGCCCCATCTCCCTTACTTCCAGCTAGTAAGGATCACATAATTCCTAGCAAAGTTTTGACACAGATTTCCAATTCGGGCATTCAGAACATATAGCACGTTGCTGTAAGCAAGCACATTCTCATTCAAAGATGCAAGTTACTATGTAGGAACAAGTTTGTATAGGTATTTCAAAGATGCCCAGAACTGAGCTAAACTTGCTATGTGTCCAACTCCTAGAAATAACTTCATGCCCCATCTCCCTTACTTCCAGCTAGTAAGGATCACATAATTCCTAACAAAGTTTTGACACAGATTCCCAATTCGGGCATTCAGAACATATAGCACGTTGCTGTAAGCAAGCACATTCTCATTCAAAGTTGCAAGTTACTATGTAGGAACAAGTTTGTATAGGTATTTCAAAGATGCCCAGAACTGAGCTAAACTTGGTATGTGTCCAACTCCTAGAAATAACTTCATGCCCCATCTCCCTTACTTCCAGCTAGTAAGGATGACATAATTCCTAACAAAGTTTTGACACAGATTCCCAATTCGGGCATTCAGAACATATAGCACGTTGCTGTAAGCAAGCAGATTCCCATTCAAAGATGCAAGTTACTATGTAGGAACAAGTTTGTATAGGTATTTCAAAGATGCCCTGAACTGAGCTAAACTTGCTATGTGTCCAACTCCTAGAAATAACTTCATGCCCCATCTCCCTTACTTCCAGCTAGTAAGGATCACATAATTCCTAACAAAGTTTTGACACAGATTCCCAATTCGGGCATTCAGAACATGTAGCACGTTGCTGTAAGCAAGCAGATTCTCATTCAAAGATGCAAGTTACTATGTAGGAACAAGTTTGTATAGGTATTTCAAAGATGCCCAGAACTGAGCTAAACTTGGTATGTGTCCAACTCCTAGAAATAACTTCATGCCCCATCTCCCTTACTTCCAGCTAGTAAGGATCACATAATTCCTAACAATGTTTTCACACAGATTCCCAATTCGGGCATTCAGAACATATAGCACGTTGCTGTAAGCAAGCACATTTTCATTCAAAGTTGCAAGTTACTATGTAGGAACAAGTTTGTATAGGCATTTCAAAGATGCCCAGAACTGAGCTAAACTTGGTATGTGTCCAACTCCTAGAAATAACTTCATGCCCCATCTCCCTTACTTCCAGCTAGTAAGGATCACATAATTCCTAACAAAGTTTTGACACAGATTGCCAATTCGGGCATTCAGAACATATAGCACGTTGCTGTAAGCAAGCACATTCTCATTCAAAGTTGCAAGTTACTATGTAGGAATAAGTTTGTATAGGTATTTCAAAGATGCCCAGAACTGAGCTAAACTTGGTATGTGTCCAACTCCTAGAAATAACTTCATGCCACATCTCCCTTACTTCCAGCTAGTAAGGATCACATAATTCCTAACAAAGTTTTGACACAGATTGCCAATTCGGGCATTCAGAACATATAGCACGTTGCTGCAAGCAAGCACATTCTCATTCAAAGATGCAAGTTACTATGTAGGAACAAGTTTGTATAGGTATTTCAAAGATGCCCAGAACTGAGCTAAACTTGATATGTGTCCAACTCCTAGAAATAACTTCATGCCCCATCTCCCTTACTTCCAGCTAGTAAGGATCACATCATTCCTAACAAAGTTTTCACACAGATTGCCAATTCGGGCATTCAGAACATATAGCACGTTGCTGTAAGCAAGCACATTCTCATTCAAAGATGCAAGTTACTATGTAGGAACAAGTTTGTATAGGTATTTCAAAGATGCCCAGAACTGAGCTAAACTTGGTATGTGTCCAACTCCTAGAAATAACTTCATGCCCCATCTCCGTTACTTTCAGCTAGTAAGGATGACATAATTCCTAACAAAGTTTTGACACAGATTCCCAATTCGGGCATTCAGAACATATAGCACGTTGCTGTAAGCAAGCACATTCTCATTCAAAGTTGCAAGTTACTATGTAGGAACAAGTTTGTATAGGTATTTCAAAGATGCCCAGAACTGAGCTAAACTTGGTATGTGTCCAACTCCTAGAAATAACTTCATGCCCCATCTCCCTTACTTCCAGCTAGTAAGGATCACATAATTCCTAACAAAGTTTTGACACAGATTCCCAATTCGGGCATTCAGAACATATAGCACGTTGCTGTAAGCAAGCACATTTTCATTCAAAGTTGCAAGTTACTATGTAGGAACAAGTTTGTATAGGTATTTCAAAGATGCCCAGAACTGAGCTAAACTTGGTATGTGTCCAACTCCTAGAAATAACTTCATGCCCCATCTCCCTTACTTCCAGCTAGTAAGGATCACATAATTCCTAACAAAGTTTTGACACAGATTGCCAATTAGGGCATTCAGAACATATAGCACGTTGCTGCAAGCAAGCACATTCTCATTCAAAGATGCAAGTTTCTATGTAGGAACAAGTTTGTATAGGTATTTCAAAGATGCCCAGAACTGAGCTAAACTTGATATGTGTCCAACTCCTAGAAATAACTTCATGCCCCATCTCCCTTACTTCCAGCTAGTAAGGATCACATAATTCCTAACAAAGTTTTGACACAGATTGCCAATTCGGGCATTCAGAACATATAGCACGTTGCTGCAAGCAAGCACATTCTCATTCAAAGATGCAAGTTACTATGTAGGAACAAGTTTGTATAGGTATTTCAAAGATGCCCAGAACTGAGCTAAACTTGGTATGTGTCCAACTCCTAGAAATAACTTCATGCCCCATCTCCCTTACTTCCAGCTAGTAAGGATCACATAATTCCTAACAAAGTTTTGACACAGATTCCCTATTCGGGCATTCAGAACATATAGCACGTTGCTGCAAGCAAGCACATTCTCATTCAAAGATGCAAGTTACTATGTAGGAACAAGTTTGTATAGGTATTTCAAAGATGCCCAGAACTGAGCTAAACGTTGTATGTGTCCAACTCCTAGAAATAACTTCATGCCCCATCTCCCTTACTTCCAGCTAGTAAGGATCACATAATTCCTAACAAAGTTTTGACACAGATTCCCTATTCGGGCATTCAGAACATATAGCACGTTGCTGCAAGCAAGCACATTCTCATTCAAAGATGCAAGTTACTATGTAGGAACAAGTTTGTATAGGTATTTCAAAGATGCCCAGAACTGAGCTAAACTTGGTATGTGTCCAACTCCTAGAAATAACTTCATGCCCCATCTCCCTTACTCCAGCTAGTAAGGATCACATAATTCCTAACAGTTTTGACACAGATTCCCTATTCGGGCATTCAGAACATATAGCACGTTGCTGTAAGCAAGCACATTCTCATTCAAAGATGCAAGTTACTATGTAGGAACAAGTTTGTATAGGTATTTCAAAGATGCCCAGAACTGAGCTAAACTTGCTATGTGTCCAACTCCTAGAAATAACTTCATGCCCCATCTCCCTTACTTCCAGCTAGTAAGGATCACATAATTCCTAACAAAGTTTTGACACAGATTGCCAATTCGGGCATTCAGAACATATAGCACGTTGCTGTAAGCAAGCACATTGTCATTCAAAGATGCAAGTTACTATGTAGGAACAAGTTTGTATAGGTATTTCAAAGATGCCCAGAACTGAGCTAAACTTGGTATGTGTCCAACTCCTAGAAATAACTTCATGCCCCATCTCCCTTACTTCCAGCTAGTAAGGATCACATAATTCCTAGCAAAGTTTTGACACAGATTGCCAATTCGGGCATTCAGAACATATAGCACGTTGCTGTAAGCAAGCACATTCTCATTCAAAGTTGCAAGTTACTATGTAGGAACAAGTTTGTATAGGTATTTCAAAGATGCCCAGAACTGAGCTAAACTTGGTATGTGTCCAACTCCTAGAAATAACTTCATGCCCCATCTCCCTTACTTCCAGCTAGTAAGGATCACATAATTCCTAGCAAAGTTTTGACACAGATTTCCAATTCGGGCATTCAGAACATATAGCACGTTGCTGTAAGCAAGCACATTCTCATTCAAAGATGCAAGTTACTATGTAGGAACAAGTTTGTATAGGTATTTCAAAGATGCCCAGAACTGAGCTAAACTTGCTATGTGTCCAACTCCTAGAAATAACTTCATGCCCCATCTCCCTTACTTCCAGCTAGTAAGGATCACATAATTCCTAACAAAGTTTTGACACAGATTCCCAATTCGGGCATTCAGAACATATAGCACGTTGCTGTAAGCAAGCACATTCTCATTCAAAGTTGCAAGTTACTATGTAGGAACAAGTTTGTATAGGTATTTCAAAGATGCCCAGAACTGAGCTAAACTTGGTATGTGTCCAACTCCTAGAAATAACTTCATGCCCCATCTCCCTTACTTCCAGCTAGTAAGGATGACATAATTCCTAACAAAGTTTTGACACAGATTCCCAATTCGGGCATTCAGAACATATAGCACGTTGCTGTAAGCAAGCAGATTCCCATTCAAAGATGCAAGTTACTATGTAGGAACAAGTTTGTATAGGTATTTCAAAGATGCCCTGAACTGAGCTAAACTTGCTATGTGTCCAACTCCTAGAAATAACTTCATGCCCCATCTCCCTTACTTCCAGCTAGTAAGGATCACATAATTCCTAACAAAGTTTTGACACAGATTCCCAATTCGGGCATTCAGAACATGTAGCACGTTGCTGTAAGCAAGCAGATTCTCATTCAAAGATGCAAGTTACTATGTAGGAACAAGTTTGTATAGGTATTTCAAAGATGCCCAGAACTGAGCTAAACTTGGTATGTGTCCAACTCCTAGAAATAACTTCATGCCCCATCTCCCTTACTTCCAGCTAGTAAGGATCACATAATTCCTAACAATGTTTTCACACAGATTCCCAATTCGGGCATTCAGAACATATAGCACGTTGGTGTAAGCAAGCACATTTTCATTCAAAGTTGCAAGTTACTATGTAGGAACAAGTTTGTATAGGTATTTCAAAGATGCCCAGAACTGAGCTAAACTTGGTATGTGTCCAACTCCTAGAAATAACTTCATGCCCCATCTCCCTTAACTCCAGCTAGTAAGGATCACATAATTCCTAACAAAGTTTTGACACAGATTCCCAATTCGGGCATTCAGAACATATAGCACGTTGCTGCAAGCAAGCACATTCTCATTCAAAGATGCAAGTTACTATGTAGGAACAAGTTTGTATAGGTATTTCAAAGATGCCCAGAACTGAGCTAAACTTGGTATGTGTCCAACTCCTAGAAATAACTTCATGCCCCATCTCCCTTACTTCCAGCTAGTAAGGATCACATAATTCCTAACAAAGTTTTGACACAGATTCCCAATTCGTGCATTCAGAACATATAGCACGTTGCTGTAAGCAAGCACATTTTCATTCAAAGTTGCAAGTTACTATGTAGGAACAAGTTTGTATAGGCATTTCAAAGATGCCCAGAACTGAGCTAAACTTGGTATGTGTCCAACTCCTAGAAATAACTTCATGCCCCATCTCCCTTACTTCCAGCTAGTAAGGATCACATAATTCCTAACAAAGTTTTGACACAGATTCCCAATTCGGGCATTCAGAACATATAGCACGTTGCTGTAAGCAAGCACATTCTCATTCAAAGTTGCAAGTTACTATGTAGGAACAAGTTTGTATAGGTATTTCAAAGATGCCCAGAACTGAGCTAAACTTGGTATGTGTCCAACTCCTAGAAATAACTTCATGCCCCATCTCCCTTACTTCCAGCTAGTAAGGATCACATAATTCCTAACAAAGTTTTGACACAGATTGCCAATTCGGGCATTCAGAACATATAGCACGTTGCTGCAAGCAAGCACATTCTCATTCAAAGATGCAAGTTACTATGTAGGAACAAGTTTGTATAGGTATTTCAAAGATGCCCAGAACTGAGCTAAACTTGGTATGTGTCCAACTCCTAGAAATAACTTCATGCCCCATCTCCCTTACTTCCAGCTAGTAAGGATCACATCATTCCTAACAAAGTTTTGACACAGATTCCCAATTCGGGCATTCAGAACATATAGCACGTTGCTGCAAGCAAGCACATTCTCATTCAAAGATGCAAGTTACTATGTAGGAACAAGTTTGTATAGGTATTTCAAAGATGCCCAGAACTGAGCTAAACTTGGTATGTGTCCAACTCCTAGAAATAACTTCATGCCCCATCTCCCTTACTTCCAGCTAGTAAGGATCACATAATTCCTAACAAAGTTTTGACACAGATTCCCAATTCGTGCATTCAGAACATATAGCACGTTGCTGCAAGCAAGCAGATTCTCATTCAAAGTTGCAAGTTACTATGTTGGAACAAGTTTGTATAGGCATTTCAAAGATGCCCAGAACTGAGCTAAACTTGGTATGTGTCCAACTCCTAGAAATAACTTCATGCCCCAGCTCCCTTACTTCCAGCTAGTAAGGATCACATAATTCCTAACAAAGTTTTGACACAGATTCCCAATTCGGGCATTCAGAACATATAGCACGTTGCTGTAAGCAAGCACATTCTCATTCAAAGTTGCAAGTTACTATGTAGGAACAAGTTTGTATAGGTATTTCAAAGATGCCCAGAACTGAGCTAAACTTGGTATGTGTCCAACTCCTAGAAATAACTTCATGCCCCATCTCCCTTACTTCCAGCTAGTAAGGATCACATAATTCCTAACAAAGTTTTGACACAGATTGCCAATTCGGGCATTCAGAACATATAGCACGTTGCTGTAAGCAAGCACATTCTCATTCAAAGATGCAAGTTACTATGTAGGAACAAGTTTGTATAGGTATTTCAAAGATGCCCAGAACTGAGCTAAACTTGGTATGTGTCCAACTCCTAGAAATAACTTCATGCCCCATCTCCCTTACTTCCAGCTAGTAAGGATCACATAATTCCTAACAAAGTTTTGACACAGATTCCCTATTCGGGCATTCAGAACATATAGCACGTTGCTGCAAGCAAGCACATTCTCATTCAAAGTTGCAAGTTACTATGTAGGAACAAGTTTGTATAGGTATTTCAAAGATGCCCAGAACTGAGCTAAACTTGGTATGTCTCCAACTCCAAGAAATAATTTCATGCCCCATCTCCCTTACTTCCAGCTAGTAAGGATCACATAATTCCTAACAAAGATTTGACACAGATTCCCAATTCGGGCATTCAGAACATATAGCACGTTGCTGTAAGCAAGCACATTCTCATTCAAAGTTGCAAGTTACTATGTAGGAACTAGTTTGTATAGGTATTTCAAAGATGCCCAGAACTGAGCTAAACTTGGTATGTGTCCAACTCCTAGAAATAACTTCATGCCCCATCTCCCTTACTTCCAGCTAGTAAGGATCACATAATTCCTAACAAAGTTTTGACACAGATTCCCAATTCGGGCATTCAGAACATGTAGCACGTTGCTATAAGCAAGCACATTCTCATTCAAAGTTGCAAGATACTATGTAGGAACAAGTTTGTATAGGTATTTCAAAGATGCCCAGAACTGAGCTAAACTTGGTATGTGTCCAACTCCTAGAAATAACTTCATGCCCCATCTCCCTTACTTCCAGCTAGTAAGGATCACATAATTCCTAACAAAGTTTTGACACAGATTCCCAATTCGGGCATTCAGAACATGTAGCAGGTTGCTGTAAGCAAGCAGATTCTCATTCAAAGATGCAAGTTACTATGTAGGAACAAGTTTGTATAGGTATTTCAAAGATGCCCAGAACTGAGCTAAACTTGGTATGTGTCCAACTCCTAGAAATAACTTCATGCCCCATCTCCCTTACTTCCAGCTAGTAAGGATCACATAATTCCTAACAATGTTTTCACACAGATTCCCAATTCGGGCATTCAGAACATATAGCACGTTGGTGTAAGCAAGCACATTTTCATTCAAAGTTGCATGTTACTATGTAGGAACAAGTTTGTATAGGTATTTCAAAGATGCCCAGAACTGAGCTAAACTTGGTATGTGTCCAACTCCTAGAAATAACTTCATGCCCCATCTCCCTTACTTCCAGCTAGTAAGGATCACATAATTCCTAACAAAGTTTTGACACAGATTCCCAATTCGGGCATTCAGAACATATAGCACGTTGCTGCAAGCAAGCACATTCTCATTCAAAGATGCAAGTTACTATGTAGGAACAAGTTTGTATAGGTATTTCAAAGATGCCCAGAACTGAGCTAAACTTGGTATGTGTCCAACTCCTAGAAATAACTTCATGCCCCATCTCCATTACTTCCAGCTAGTAAGGATCACATAATTCCTAACAAAGTTTTGACACAGATTGCCAATTCGGGCATTCAGAACATATAGCACGTTGCTGTAAGCAAGCACATTCTCATTCAAAGATGCAAGTTACTATGTAGGAACAAGTTTGTATAGGTATTTCAAAGATGCCCAGAACTGAGCTAAACTTGGTATGTCTCCAAGTCCAAGAAATAACTTCATGCCCCATCTCCCTTACTTCCAGCTAGTAAGGATCACATAATTCCTAACAAAGTTTTGACACAGATTGCCAATTCGGGCATTCAGAACATATAGCACGTTGCTGTAAGCAAGCACATTCTCATTCAAAGTTGCAAGTTACTATGTAGGAACTAGTTTGTATAGGTATTTCAAAGATGCCCAGAACTGAGCTAAACTTGGTATGTGTCCAACTCCTAGAAATAACTTCATGCCCCATCTCCCTTACTTCCAGCTAGTAAGGATCACATAATTCCTAACAAAGTTTGACACAGATTCCCAATTCGGGCATTCAGAACATGTAGCACGTTGCTATAAGCAAGCACATTCTCATTCAAAGTTGCAAGATACTATGTAGGAACAAGTTTGTATAGGTATTTCAAAGATGCCCAGAACTGAGCTAAACTTGGTATGTGTCCAACTCCTAGAAATAACTTCATGCCCCATCTCCCTTACTTCCAGCTAGTAAGGATCACATAATTCCTAACAAAGTTTTGACACAGATTCCCAATTCGGGCATTCAGAACATCTAGCACGTTGCTGTAAGCAAGCAGATTCTCATTCAAAGATGCAAGTTACTATGTAGGAACAAGTTTGTATAGGTATTTCAAAGATGCCCAGAACTGAGCTAAACTTGGTATGTGTCCAACTCCTAGAAATAACTTCATGCCCCATCTCCCTTACTTCCAGCTAGTAAGGATCACATAATTCCTAACAATGTTTTCACACAGATTCCCAATTCGGGCATTCAGAACATATAGCACGTTGGTGTAAGCAAGCACATTTTCATTCAATGTTGCAAGTTACTATGTAGGAACAAGTTTGTATAGGTATTTCAAAGATGCCCAGAACTGAGCTAAACTTGGTATTTGTCCAACTCCTAGAAATAACTTCATGCCCCATCTCCCTTACTTCCAGCTAGTAAGGATCACATAATTCCTAACAAAGTTTTGACACAGATTCCCAATTCGGGCATTCACAACATATAGCACGTTGCTGCAAGCAAGCACATTCTCATTCAAAGATGCAAGTTACTATGTAGGAACAAGTTTGTATAGGTATTTCAAAGATGCCCAGAACTGAGCTAAACTTGGTATGTGTCCAACTCCTAGAAATAACTTCATGCCCCATCTCCATTACTTCCAGCTAGTAAGGATCACATAATTCCTAACAAAGTTTTGACACAGATTGCCAATTCGGGCATTCAGAACATATAGCACGTTGTTGTAAGCAAGCACATTCTCATTCAAAGATGCAAGTTACTATGTAGGAACAAGTTTGTATAGGTATTTCAAAGATGCCCAGAACTGAGCTAAACTTGGTATGTGTCCAACTCCTAGAAATAACTTCATGCCCCATCTCCCTTACTTCCAGCTAGTAAGGATGACATAATTCCTAACAAAGTTTTGACACAGATTCCCAATTCGGGCATTCAGAACATATAGCACGTTGCTGTAAGCAAGCACATTTTCATTCAAAGTTGCAAGTTACTAGGTAGGAACAAGTTTGTATAGGTATTTCAAAGATGCCCAGAACTGAGCTCAACTTGGTATGTGTCCAACTCCTAGAAGTAACTTCATGCCCCATCTCCCTTACTTCCAGCTAGTAAGGATCACATAATTCCTAACAAAGTTTTGACACAGATTCCCTATTCGGGCATTCAGAACATATAGCACGTTGCTGTAAGCAAGCAGATTCTCATTCAAAGATGCAAGTTACTAGGTAGGAACAAGTTTGTATAGGTATTTCAAAGATGCCCAGAACTGAGCTCAACTTGGTATGTGTCCAACTCCTAGAAGTAACTTCATGCCCCATCTCCCTTACTTCCAGCTAGTAAGGATCACATAATTTCTAACAAAGTTTTGACACAGATTCCCTATTCGGGCATTCAGAACATATAGCACGTTGCTGCAAGCAAGCACATTCTCATTCAAGGATGCAAGTTACTAGGTAGGAACAAGTTTGTATAGGTATTTCAAAGATGCCCAGAACTGAGCTCAACTTGGTATGTGTCCAACTCCTAGAAGTAACTTCATGCCCCATCTCCCTTACTTCCAGCTAGTAAGGATCACATAATTCCTAACAAAGTTTTGACACAGATTCCCAAATCGGGCATTCAGAACATATAGCACGTTGCTGCAAGCAAGCACATTCTCATTCAAAGTTGCATGTTACTATGTAGGAACAAGTTTGTATAGGTATTTCAAAGATGCCCAGAACTGAGCTAAACTTGGTATGTGTCCAACTCCTAGAAATAACTTCATGCCCCATCTCCCTTACTTCCAGCTAGTAAGGATCACATAATTCCTAACAAAGTTTTGACACAGATTGCCAATTCGGGCATTCAGAACATATAGCACGTTGCTGTAAGCAAGCACATTCTCATTCAAAGTTGCAAGTTACTATGTAGGAACAAGTTTGTATAGGTATTTCAAAGATGCCCAGAACTGAGCTAAACTTGGTATGTGTCCAACTCCTAGAAATAACTTCATGCCCCATCTCCCTTACATCCAGCTAGTAAGGATGACATAATTCCTAACAAAGTTTTGACACAGATTCCCAATTCGGGCCTTCAGAACATATAGCACGTTGCTGTAAGCAAGCACATTCTCATTCAAAGATGCAAGTTACTATGTAGGAACAAGTTTGTATAGGTATTTCAAAGATGCCCAGAACTGAGCTAAACTTGGTATGTGTCCAACTCCTAGAAATAACTTCATGCCCCATCTCCCTTACTTCCAGCTAGTAAGGATCACATAATTCCTAGCAAAGTTTTGACACAGATTCCCAATTCGGGCATTCAGAACATATAGCACGTTGCTGTAAGCAAGCAGATTCCCATTCAAAGATGCAAGTTACTATGTAGGAACAAGTTTGTATAGGTATTTCAAAGATGCCCAGAACTGAGCTAAACTTGGTATGTGTCCAACTCCTAGAAATAACTTCATGCCCCATCTCCCTTACTTCCAGCTAGTAAGGATCACATAATTCCTAACAGTTTTGACACAGATGGCCAATTCGGGCATTCAGAACATATAGCACGTTGCTGCAAGCAAGCACATTCTCATTCAAAGTTGCAAGTTACTATGTAGGAACAAGTTTGTATAGGTATTTCAAAGATGCCCAGAACTGAGCTAAACTTGGTATGTCTCCAACTCCAAGAAATAACTTCATGCCCCATCTCCCTTACTTCCAGCTAGTAAGGATCACATAATTCCTAACAAAGTTTTGACACAGATTCCCAATTCGGGCATTCAGAACATATAGCACGTTGCTGTAAGCAAGCACATTCTCATTCAAAGATGCAAGTTACTATGTAGGAACAAGTTTGTATAGGTATTTCAAAGATGCCCAGAACTGAGCTAAACTTGGTATGTGTCCAACTCCTAGAAATAACTTCATGCCACATCTCCCTTACTTCCAGCTAGTAAGGATCACATAATTCCTAGCAAAGTTTTGACACAGATTCCCAATTCGGGCATTCAGAACATATAGCACGTTGCTGTAAGCAAGCAGATTCCCATTCAAAGATGCAAGTTACTATGTAGGAACAAGTTTGTATAGGTAATTCAAAGATGCCCAGAACTGAGCTAAACTTGGTATGTGTCCAACTCCTAGAAATAACTTCATGCCACATCTCCCTTACTTCCAGCTAGTAAGGATCACATAATTCCTAACAGTTTTGACACAGATTGCCAATTCGGGCATTCAGAACATATAGCACGTTGCTGCAAGCAAGCACATTCTCATTCAAAGTTGCAAGTTACTATGTAGGAACAAGTTTGTATAGGTATTTCAAAGATGCCCAGAACTGAGCTAAACTTGGTATGTCTCCAACTCCAAGAAATAACTTCATGCCCCATCTCCCTTACTTCCAGCTAGTAAGGATCACATAATTCCTAACAAAGTTTTGACACAGATTCCCAATTCGGGCATTCAGAACATATAGCACGTTGCTGTAAGCAAGCACATTCTCATTCAAAGTTGCAAGTTACTATGTAGGAACTAGTTTGTATAGGTATTTCAAAGATGCCCAGAACTGAGCTAAACTTGGTATGTGTCCAACTCCTAGAAATAACTTCATGCCCCATCTCCCTTACTTCCAGCTAGTAAGGATCACATAATTCCTAACAAAGTTTTGACACAGATTCCCAATTCGGGCATTCAGAACATATAGCACGTTGCTGTAAGCAAGCACATTTTCATTCAAAGTTGCAAGTTACTATGTAGGAACAAGTTTGTATAGGTATTTCAAAGATGCCCAGAACTGAGCTAAACTTGGTATGTGTCCAACTCCTAGAAATAACGTCATGCCCCATCTCCCTTACTTCCAGCTAGTAAGGATCACATAATTCCTAACAAAGTTTTGACACAGATTGCCAATTCGGGCATTCAGAACATATAGCACGTTGCTGCAAGCAAGCACATTCTCATTCAAAGATGCAAGTTACTATGTAGGAACAAGTTTGTATAGGTATTTCAAAGATGCCCAGAACTGAGCTAAACTTGGTATGTGTCCAACTCCTAGAAATAACTTCATGCCCCATCTCCCTTACTTCCAGCTAGTAAGGATCACATAATTCCTAACAAAGTTTTGACACAGATTGCCAATTCGGGCATTCAGAACATATAGCACGTTGCTGCAAGCAAGCACATTCTCATTCAAAGATGCAAGTTACTATGTAGGAACAAGTTTGTATAGGTATTTCAAAGATGCCCAGAACTGAGCTAAACTTGGTATGTGTCCAACTCCTAGAAATAACTTCATGCCCCATCTCCCTTACTTCCAGCTAGTAAGGATCACATAATTCCTAACAAAGTTTTGACACAGATTCCCTATTCGGGCATTCAGAACATATAGCACGTTGCTGCAAGCAAGCACATTCTCATTCAAAGATGCAAGTTACTATGTAGGAACAAGTTTGTATAGGTATTTCAAAGATGCCCAGAACTGAGCTAAACGTTGTATGTGTCCAACTCCTAGAAATAACTTCATGCCCCATCTCCCTTACTTCCAGCTAGTAAGGATCACATAATTCCTAACAAAGTTTTGACACAGATTCCCTATTCGGGCATTCAGAACATATAGCACGTTGCTGCAAGCAAGCACATTCTCATTCAAAGATGCAAGTTACTATGTAGGAACAAGTTTGTATAAGTATTTCAAAGATGCCCAGAACTGAGCTAAACTTGGTATGTCTCCAACTCCAAGAAATAACTTCATGCCCCATCTCCCTTACTTCCAGCTAGTAAGGATCACATAATTCCTAACAAAGTTTTGACACAGCTTCCCTATTCGGGCATTCAGAACATATAGCACGTTGCTGTAAGCAAGCACATTCTCATTCAAAGTTGCAAGTTACTATGTAGGAACAAGTTTGTATAGGTATTTCAAAGATGCCCAGAACTGAGCTAAACTTGGTATGTGTCCAACTCCTAGAAATAACTTCATGCCCCATCTCCCTTACTTCCAGCTAGTAAGGATCACATAATTCCTAACAAAGTTTTGACACAGATTCCCAATTCGGGCATTCAGAACATATAGCACGTTGCTGTAAGCAAGCACATTCTCATTCAAAGTTGCAAGTTACTATGTAGGAACAAGTTTGTATAGGTATTTCAAAGATGCCCAGAACTGAGCTAAACTTGGTATGTGTCCAACTCCTAGAAATAACTTCATGCCCCATCTCCCTTACTTCCAGCTAGTAAGGATCACATAATTCCTAACAAAGTTTTGACACAGATTCCCAATTCGGGCATTCAGAACATATAGCACGTTGCTGTAAGCAAGCAGATTCTCATTCAAAGATGCAAGTTACTAGGTAGGAACAAGTTTGTATAGGTATTTCAAAGATGCCCAGAACTGAGCTAAACTTGGTATGTGTCCAACTCCTAGAAATAACTTCATGCCCCATCTCCCTTACTTCCAGCTAGTAAGGATCACATAATTCCTAACAATGTTTTGACACAAATTCCCAATTCGGGCATTCAGAACATATAGCACGTTGCTGTAAGCAAGCACATTTTCATTCAAAGTTGCAAGTTACCATGTAGGAACAAGTTTGTATAGGTATTTCAAAGATGCCCAGAACTGAGCTAAACTTGGTATGTGTCCAACTCCTAGAAATAACTTCATGCCCCATCTCCCTTACTTCCAGCTAGTAAGGATCACATAATTCCTAACAAAGTTTTGACACAGATTCCCAATTCGGGCATTCAGAACATATAGCACGTTGCTGTAAGCAAGCAGATTCTCATTCAAAGTTGCACGTTACTAGGTAGGAACAAGTTTGTATAGGTATTTCAAAGATGCCCAGAACTGAGCTAAACTTGGTATGTGTCCAACTCCTAGAAATAACTTCATGCCCCATCTCCCTTACTTCCAGCTAGTAAGGATCACATAATTCCTAACAAAGTTTTGACACAGATTCCCTATTCGGGCATTCAGAACATATAACACGTTGCTGTAAGCAATCACATTTTCATTCAAAGTTGCAAGTTACTATGTAGGAACAAGTTGGTATAGGTATTTCAAAGATGCCCAGAACTGAGCTAAACTTGGTATGTGTCCAACTCCTAGAAATAACTTCATGCCCCATCTCCCTTACTTCCAGCTAGTAAGGATCACATAATTCCTAACAAAGTTTTGACACAGATTCCCAATTCGGGCATTCAGAACATATAGCACGTTGCTGTAAGCAAGCACATTCTCATTCAAAGTTGCAAGTTACTGTGTAGGAACAAGTTTGTATAGGTATTTCAAAGATGCCCAGAACTGAGCTAAACTTGGTATGTGTCCAACTCCTAGAAATAACTTCATGCCCCATCTCCCTTACTTCCAGCTAGTAAGGATCACATAATTCCTAACAAAGTTTTGACACAGATTCCCAATTCGGGCATTCAGAACATATAGCCCGTTGCTGTAAGCAAGCACATACTCATTCAAAGTTGCAAGTTACTGTTTAGGAACAAGTTTGTATAGGTATTTCAAAGATGCCCAGAACTGAGCTAAACTTGGTATGTGTCCAACTCCTAGAAATAACTTCATGCCCCATCTCCCTTACTTCCAGCTAGTAAGCATCACATAATTCCTAACAAAGTTTTGACACAGATTCCCAATTCGGGCATTCAGAACATATAGCACGTTGCTGTAAGCAAGCACATTCTCATTCAAAGATGCAAGTTACTATGTAGGAACAAGTTTGTATAGGTATTTCAAAGATGCCCAGAACTGAGCTAAACTTGGTATGTGTTCAACTCCTAGAAATAACTTCATGCCCCATCTCCCTTACTTCCAGCTAGTAAGGATCACATAATTCCTAACAAAGTTTTGACACAGATTCCCAATTCGGGCATTCAGAACATATAGCACGTTGCTGTAAGCAAGGACATTCTCATTCAAAGTTGCAAGTTACTATGTAGGAACAAGTTTGTATAGCTATTTCAAAGATGCCCAGAACTGAGCTAAACTTGGTATGTGTCCAACTCCTAGAAATAACTTCATGCCCCATCTCCCTTACTTCCAGCTAGTAAGGATCACATAATTCCTAACAAAGTTTTGACACAGATTCCCTATTCGGGCATTCAGAACATATAGCACGTTGCTGCAAGCAAGCACATTCTCATTCAAAGTTGCAAGTACTATGTAGGAACAAGTTTGTATAGGTATTTCAAAGATGCCCAGAACTGAGCTAAACTTGGTATGTCTCCAACTCCAAGAAATAACTTCATGCCCCATCTCCCTTACTTCCAGCTAGTAAGGATCACATAATTCCTAACAAAGTTTTGACACAGATTCCCAATTCGGGCATTCAGAACATATAGCACGTTGCTGTAAGCAAGCACATTCTCATTCAAAGTTGCAAGTTACTATGTAGGAACTAGTTTGTATAGGTATTTCAAAGATGCCCAGAACTGAGCTAAACTTGGTATGTGTCCAACTCCTAGAAATAACTTCATGCCCCATCTCCCTTACTTCCAGCTAGTAAGGATCACATAATTCCTAACAAAGTTTTGACACAGATTCCCAATTCGGGCATTCAGAACATATAGCACGTTGCTGTAAGCAAGCACATTTTCATTCAAAGTTGCAAGTTACTATGTAGGAACAAGTTTGTATAGGTATTTCAAAGATGCCCAGAACTGAGCTAAACTTGGTATGTGTCCAACTCCTAGAAATAACGTCATGCCCCATCTCCCTTACTTCCAGCTAGTAAGGATCACATAATTCCTAACAAAGTTTTGACACAGATTGCCAATTCGGGCATTCAGAACATATAGCACGTTGCTGCAAGCAAGCACATTCTCATTCAAAGATGCAAGTTACTATGTAGGAACAAGTTTGTATAGGTATTTCAAAGATGCCCAGAACTGAGCTAAACTTGGTATGTGTCCAACTCCTAGAAATAACTTCATGCCCCATCTCCCTTACTTCCAGCTAGTAAGGATCACATAATTCCTAACAAAGTTTTGACACAGATTGCCAATTCGGGCATTCAGAACATATAGCACGTTGCTGCAAGCAAGCACATTCTCATTCAAAGATGCAAGTTACTATGTAGGAACAAGTTTGTATAGGTATTTCAAAGATGCCCAGAACTGAGCTAAACTTGGTATGTGTCCAACTCCTAGAAATAACTTCATGCCCCATCTCCCTTACTTCCAGCTAGTAAGGATCACATAATTCCTAACAAAGTTTTGACACAGATTCCCTATTCGGGCATTCAGAACATATAGCACGTTGCTGCAAGCAAGCACATTCTCATTCAAAGATGCAAGTTACTATGTAGGAACAAGTTTGTATAGGTATTTCAAAGATGCCCAGAACTGAGCTAAACGTTGTATGTGTCCAACTCCTAGAAATAACTTCATGCCCCATCTCCCTTACTTCCAGCTAGTAAGGATCACATAATTCCTAACAAAGTTTTGACACAGATTCCCTATTCGGGCATTCAGAACATATAGCACGTTGCTGCAAGCAAGCACATTCTCATTCAAAGATGCAAGTTACTATGTAGGAACAAGTTTGTATAAGTATTTCAAAGATGCCCAGAACTGAGCTAAACTTGGTATGTCTCCAACTCCAAGAAATAACTTCATGCCCCATCTCCCTTACTTCCAGCTAGTAAGGATCACATAATTCCTAACAAAGTTTTGACACAGCTTCCCTATTCGGGCATTCAGAACATATAGCACGTTGCTGTAAGCAAGCACATTCTCATTCAAAGTTGCAAGTTACTATGTAGGAACAAGTTTGTATAGGTATTTCAAAGATGCCCAGAACTGAGCTAAACTTGGTATGTGTCCAACTCCTAGAAATAACTTCATGCCCCATCTCCCTTACTTCCAGCTAGTAAGGATCACATAATTCCTAACAAAGTTTTGACACAGATTCCCAATTCGGGCATTCAGAACATATAGCACGTTGCTGTAAGCAAGCACATTCTCATTCAAAGTTGCAAGTTACTATGTAGGAACAAGTTTGTATAGGTATTTCAAAGATGCCCAGAACTGAGCTAAACTTGGTATGTGTCCAACTCCTAGAAATAACTTCATGCCCCATCTCCCTTACTTCCAGCTAGTAAGGATCACATAATTCCTAACAAAGTTTTGACACAGATTCCCAATTCGGGCATTCAGAACATATAGCACGTTGCTGTAAGCAAGCAGATTCTCATTCAAAGATGCAAGTTACTAGGTAGGAACAAGTTTGTATAGGTATTTCAAAGATGCCCAGAACTGAGCTAAACTTGGTATGTGTCCAACTCCTAGAAATAACTTCATGCCCCATCTCCCTTACTTCCAGCTAGTAAGGATCACATAATTCCTAACAATGTTTTGACACAAATTCCCAATTCGGGCATTCAGAACATATAGCACGTTGCTGTAAGCAAGCACATTTTCATTCAAAGTTGCAAGTTACCATGTAGGAACAAGTTTGTATAGGTATTTCAAAGATGCCCAGAACTGAGCTAAACTTGGTATGTGTCCAACTCCTAGAAATAACTTCATGCCCCATCTCCCTTACTTCCAGCTAGTAAGGATCACATAATTCCTAACAAAGTTTTGACACAGATTCCCAATTCGGGCATTCAGAACATATAGCACGTTGCTGTAAGCAAGCAGATTCTCATTCAAAGTTGCACGTTACTAGGTAGGAACAAGTTTGTATAGGTATTTCAAAGATGCCCAGAACTGAGCTAAACTTGGTATGTGTCCAACTCCTAGAAATAACTTCATGCCCCATCTCCCTTACTTCCAGCTAGTAAGGATCACATAATTCCTAACAAAGTTTTGACACAGATTCCCTATTCGGGCATTCAGAACATATAACACGTTGCTGTAAGCAATCACATTTTCATTCAAAGTTGCAAGTTACTATGTAGGAACAAGTTGGTATAGGTATTTCAAAGATGCCCAGAACTGAGCTAAACTTGGTATGTGTCCAACTCCTAGAAATAACTTCATGCCCCATCTCCCTTACTTCCAGCTAGTAAGGATCACATAATTCCTAACAAAGTTTTGACACAGATTCCCAATTCGGGCATTCAGAACATATAGCACGTTGCTGTAAGCAAGCACATTCTCATTCAAAGTTGCAAGTTACTGTGTAGGAACAAGTTTGTATAGGTATTTCAAAGATGCCCAGAACTGAGCTAAACTTGGTATGTGTCCAACTCCTAGAAATAACTTCATGCCCCATCTCCCTTACTTCCAGCTAGTAAGGATCACATAATTCCTAACAAAGTTTTGACACAGATTCCCAATTCGGGCATTCAGAACATATAGCCCGTTGCTGTAAGCAAGCACATACTCATTCAAAGTTGCAAGTTACTGTTTAGGAACAAGTTTGTATAGGTATTTCAAAGATGCCCAGAACTGAGCTAAACTTGGTATGTGTCCAACTCCTAGAAATAACTTCATGCCCCATCTCCCTTACTTCCAGCTAGTAAGCATCACATAATTCCTAACAAAGTTTTGACACAGATTCCCAATTCGGGCATTCAGAACATATAGCACGTTGCTGTAAGCAAGCACATTCTCATTCAAAGATGCAAGTTACTATGTAGGAACAAGTTTGTATAGGTATTTCAAAGATGCCCAGAACTGAGCTAAACTTGGTATGTGTTCAACTCCTAGAAATAACTTCATGCCCCATCTCCCTTACTTCCAGCTAGTAAGGATCACATAATTCCTAACAAAGTTTTGACACAGATTCCCAATTCGGGCATTCAGAACATATAGCACGTTGCTGTAAGCAAGGACATTCTCATTCAAAGTTGCAAGTTACTATGTAGGAACAAGTTTGTATAGCTATTTCAAAGATGCCCAGAACTGAGCTAAACTTGGTATGTGTCCAACTCCTAGAAATAACTTCATGCCCCATCTCCCTTACTTCCAGCTAGTAAGGATCACATAATTCCTAACAAAGTTTTGACACAGATTCCCTATTCGGGCATTCAGAACATATAGCACGTTGCTGCAAGCAAGCACATTCTCATTCAAAGTTGCAAGTACTATGTAGGAACAAGTTTGTATAGGTATTTCAGAGATGCCCAGAACTGAGCTAAACTTGGTATGTGTCCAAATCCTAGAAATAACTTCATGCCCCATCTCCCTTACTTCCAGCTAGTAAGGATCACATAATTCCTAACAAAGTTTTGACACAGATTGCCAATTCGGGCATTCAGAACATATAGCACGTTGCTGTAAGCAAGCACATTCTCATTCAAAGATGCAAGTTCCTATGTAGGAACAAGTTTGTATAGGTATTTCAGAGATGTCCAGAACTGAGCTAAACTTGGTATGTGTCCAACTCCTAGAAATAACTTCATGCCCCATCTCCCTTACTTCCAGCTAGTAAGGATCACATAATTCCTAACAAAGTTTTGACACAGATTGCCAATTCGGGCATTCAGAACATATAGCACGTTGCTGTAAGCAAGCACAATCTCATTCAAAGTTGCAAGTTACTATGTGGGAACAAGTTTGTATAGGTATTTCAAAGATGCCCAGAACTGAGCTAAACTTGGTATTTGTCCAACTCCTAGAAATAACTTCATGCCCCATCTCCCTTACTTCCAGCTAGTAAGGATCACATAATTCCTAACAAAGTTTTGACACAGATTCCCAATTCGGGCATTCAGAACATATAGCACGTTGCTGTAAGCAAGCAGATTCTCATTCAAAGATGCAAGTTACTATGTAGGGACAAGTTTGTATAGGTATTTCAAAGATGCCCAGAACTGAGCTAAACTTGGTATGTGTCCAACTCCTAGAAATAACTTCATGCCCCATCTCCCTTTCTTCCAGCTAGTAAGGATCACATAATTACTAACAAAGTTTTGACACAGATTCCCAATTCGGGCATTCAGAACATATAGCACGTTGCTGTAAGCAAGCAGATTCCCATTCAAAGATGCAAGTTACTATGTAGGAACAAGTTTGTATAGGTATTTCAAAGATGCCCAGAACTGAGCTAAACTTGCTATGTGTCCAACTCCTAGAAATAACTTCATGCCCCATCTCCCTTACTTCCAGCTAGTAAGGATCACATAATTCCTAACAAAGTTTTGACACAGATTCCCAATTCGGGCATTCAGAACATATAGCACGTTGCTGTAAGCAAGCACATTTTCATTCAAAGTTGCAAGTTACTTTGTAGGAACAAGTTTGTATAGGTATTTCCAAGATGCCCAGAACTGAGCTAAACTTGGTATGTGTCCAACTCCTAGAAATAACTTCATGCCCCATCTCCCTTACTTCCAGCTAGTAAGGATCACATAATTCCTAACAAAGTTTTGACACAGATTCCCAATTCGGGCATTCAGAACATATAGCACGTTGCTGTAAGCAAGCACATTCTCATTCAAAGATGCAAGTTACTATGTAGGAACAAGTTTGTATAGGTATTTCAAAGATGCCCAGAACTGAGCTAAACTTGGTATGTGTCCAACTCCTAGAAATAACTTCATGCCCCATCTCCCTTACTTCCAGCTAGTAAGGATCACATAATTCCTAACAAAGTTTTGACACAGATTCCCAATTCGGGCATTCAGAACATATAGCACGTTGCTGTAAGCAAGCACATTTTCATTCAAAGTTGCAAGTTACTAGGTAGGAACAAGTTTGTATAGGTATTTCAAAGATGCCCAGAACTGAGCTCAACTTGGTATGTGTCCAACTCCTAGAAGTAACTTCATGCCCCATCTCCCTTACTTCCAGCTAGTAAGGATCACATAATTCCTAACAAAGTTTTGACACAGATTCCCTATTCGGGCATTCAGAACATATAGCACGTTGCTGTAAGCAAGCAGATTCTCATTCAAAGATGCAAGTTACTAGGTAGGAACAAGATTGTATAGGTATTTCAAAGATGCCCAGAACTCAGCTCAACTTGGTATGTGTCCAACTCCTAGAAGTAACTTCATGCCCCATCTCCCTTACTTCCAGCTAGTAAGGATCACATAATTTCAAACAAAGTTTTGACACAGATTCCCTATTCGGGCATTCAGAACATATAGCACGTTGCTGCAAGCAAGCACATTCTCATTCAAAGCTGCAAGTTACTAGGTAGGAACAAGTTTGTATAGGTATTTCAAAGATGCCCAGAACTGAGCTCAACTTGGTATGTGTCCAACTCCTAGAAGTAACTTCATGCCTCATCTCCCTTACTTCCAGCTAGTAAGGATCACATAATTCCTAACAAAGTTTTGACACAGATTCCCAATTCGGGCATTCAGAACATATAGCACGTTGCTGCAAGCAAGCACATTCTCATTCAAAGTTGCATGTTACTATGTAGGAACAAGTTTGTATAGGTATTTCAAAGATGCCCAGAACTGAGCTAAACTTGGTATGTGTCCAACTCCTAGAAATAACTTCATGCCCCATCTCCCTTACTTCCAGCTAGTAAGGATCACATAATTCCTAACAAAGTTTTGACACAGATTCCCAATTCGGGCCTTCAGAACATATAGCACGTTGCTGCAAGCAAGCACATTCTCATTCAAAGATGCAAGTTACTATGTAGGAACAAGTTTGTATAGGTATTTCAAAGATGCCCAGAACTGAGCTAAACTTGGTATGTGTCCAACTCCTAGAAATAACTTCATGCCCCATCTCCCTTACTTCCAGCTAGTAAGGATCACATAATTCCTAACAAAGTTTTGACACAGATTCCCAATTCGGGAATTCAGAACATATAGCACGTTGCTGTAAGCAAGCAGATTCCCATTCAAAGATGCAAGTTACTATGTAGGAACAAGTTTGTATAGGTATTTCAAAGATGCCCAGAACTGAGCTAAACTTGGTATGTGTCCAACTCCTAGAAATAACTTCATGCCCCATCTCCCTTACTTCCAGCTAGTAAGGATCACATAATTCCTAACAGTTTTGACACAGATTGCCAATTCGGGCATTCAGAACATATAGCACGCTGCTGTAAGCAAGCACATTCTCATTCAAAGATGCAAGTTACTATGTAGGAACAAGTTTGTATAGGTATTTCAAAGATGCCCAGAACTGAGCTAAACTTGGTATGTGTCCAACTCCTAGAAATAACTTCATGCCCCATCTCCCTTACTTCCAGCTATTAAGGATCACATAATTCCTAACAAAGTTTTGACACAGATTCCCAATTCGGGCATTCAGAACATATAGCACGTTGCTGTTAGCAAGCAGATTTTCATTCAAAGTTGCAAGTTACTATGTAGGAACAAGTTTGTATAGGTACTTCAAAGATGCCCAGAACTGAGCTAAACTTGGTATGTGTCCAACTCCTAGAAATAACTTCATGCCCCATCTCCCTTACTTCCAGCTAGTAAGGATCACATAATTCCTAACAAAGTTTTGACACAGATTGCCAATTCGGGCATTCAGAACATATAGCACGTTGCTGCAAGCAAGCACATTCTCATTCAAAGTTGCAAGATACTATGTAGGAACAAGTTTGTATAGGTATTTCAAAGATGCCCAGAACTGAGCTAAACTTGGTATGTCTCCAACTCCAAGAAATAACTTCATGCCCCATCTCCCTTACTTCCAGCTAGTAAGGATCACATAATTCCTAACAAAGTTTTGACACAGCTTCCCTATTCGGGCATTCAGAACATATAGCACGTTGCTGTAAGCAAGCACATTCTCATTCAAAGTTGCAAGTTACTATGTAGGAACAAGTTTGTATAGGTATTTCAAAGATGCCCAGAACTGAGCTAAACTTGGTATGTGTCCAACTCCTAGAAATAACTTCATGCCCCATCTCCCTTACTTCCAGCTAGTAAGGATCACATAATTCCTAACAAAGTTTTGACACAGATTCCCAATTCGGGCATTCAGAACATCTAGCACGTTGCTGTAAGCAAGCACATTCTCATTCAAAGTTGCAAGTTACTATGTAGGAACAAGTTTGTATAGGTATTTCAAAGATGCCCAGAACTGAGCTAAACTTGGTATGTGTCCAACTCCTAGAAATAACTTCATGCCCCATCTCCCTTACTTCCAGCTAGTAAGGATCACATAATTCGTAACAAAGTTTTGACACAGATTCCCAATTCGGGCATTCAGAACATATAGCACGTTGCTGTAAGCAAGCAGATTCTCATTCAAAGTTGCAAGTTACTAGGTAGGAACAAGTTTGTATAGGTATTTCAAAGATGCCCAGAACTGAGCTAAACTTGGTATGTGTCCAACTCCTAGAAATAACTTCATGCCCCATCTCCCTTACTTCCAGCTAGTAAGGATCACATAATTCCTAACAAAGTTTTGACACAGATTCCCAATTCGGGCATTCAGAACATATAGCACGTTGCTGTAAGCAAGCACATTCTCATTCAAAGATGCAAGTTACTATGTAGGAACAAGTTTGTATAGGTATTTCAAAGATGCCCAGAACTGAGCTAAACTTGCTATGTGTCCAACTCCTAGAAATAACTTCATGCCCCATCTCCCTTACTTCCAGCTAGTAAGGATCACATAATTCCTAACAAAGTTTTGACACAGATTCCCAATTCGGGCATTCAGAACATATAGCACGTTGCTGTAAGCAAGCACATTCTCATTCAAAGTTGCAAGTTACTATGTAGGAACAAGTTTGTATAGGTATTTCAAAGATGCCCAGAACTGAGCTAAACTTGGTATGTGTCCAACTCCTAGAAATAACTTCATGCCCCATCTCCCTTACTTCCAGCTAGTAAGGATCACATAATTCCTAACAAAGTTTTGACACAGATTCCCAATTCGGGCATTCAGAACATATAGCACGTTGCTGTAAGCAAGCAGATTCCCATTCAAAGATGCAAGTTACTATGTAGGAACAAGTTTGTATAGGTATTTCAAAGATGCCCAGAACTGAGCTAAACTTGGTATGTGTCCAACTCCTAGAAATAACTTCATGCCCCATCTCCCTTACTTCCAGCTAGTAAGGATCACATAATTCCTAACAGTTTTGACACAGATTCCCAATTCGGGCATTCAGAACATATAGCACGTTGCTGTAAGCAAGCACATTCTCATTCTAAGATGCAAGTTACTATGTAGGAACAAGTTTGTATAGGTATTTCAAAGATGCCCAGAACTGAGCTAAACTTGCTATGTGTCCAACTCCTAGAAATAACTTCATGCCCCATCTCCCTTACTTCCAGCTAGTAAGGATCACATAATTCCTAACAAAGTTTTGACACAGATTCCCAATTCGGGCATTCAGAACATATAGCACGTTGCTGTAAGCAAGCACATTCTCATTCAAAGTTGCAAGTTACTATGTAGGAACAAGTTTGTATAGGTATTTCAAAGATGCCCAGAACTGAGCTAAACTTGGTATGTGTCCAAGTCCTAGAAATAACTTCATGCCCCATCTCCCTTACTTCCAGCTAGTAAGGATCACATAATTCCTAACAAAGTTTTGACACAGATTCCCAATTCGGGCATTCAGAACATATAGCACGTTGCTGTAAGCAAGCAGATTCCCATTCAAAGATGCAAGTTACTATGTAGGAACAAGTTTGTATAGGTATTTCAAAGATGCCCTGAACTGAGCTAAACTTGCTATGTGTCCAAGTCCTAGAAATAACTTCATGCCCCATCTCCCTTACTTCCAGCTAGTAAGGATCACATAATTCCTAACAAAGTTTTGACACAGATTCCCAATTCGGGCATTCAGAACATATAGCACGTTGCTGTAAGCAAGCAGATTCCCATTCAAAGATGCAAGTTACTATGTAGGAACAAGTTTGTATAGGTATTTCAAAGATGCCCAGAACTGAGCTAAACTTGGTATGTGTCCAACTCCTAGAAATAACTTCATGCCCCATCTCCCTTACTTCCAGCTAGTAAGGATCACATAATTCCTAACAGTTTTGACACAGATTGCCAATTCGGGCATTCAGAACATATAGCACGCTGCTGTAAGCAAGCACATTCCCATTCAAAGATGCAAGTTACTATGTAGGAACAAGTTTGTATAGGTATTTCAAAGATGCCCAGAACTGAGCTAAACTTGGTATGTGTCCAACTCCTAGAAATAACTTCATGCCCCATCTCCCTTACTTCCAGCTATTAAGGATCACATAATTCCTAACAAAGTTTTGACACAGATTGCCAATTCGGGCATTCAGAACATATAGCACGTTGCTGTAAGCAAGCAGATTCCCATTCAAAGATGCAAGTTACTATGTAGGAACAAGTTTGTATAGGTATTTCAAAGATGCCCAGAACTGAGCTAAACTTGGTATGTGTCCAACTCCTAGAAATAACTTCATGCCCCATCTCCCTTACTTCCAGCTAGTAAGGATCACATAATTCCTAACAGTTTTGACACAGATTCCCATTTCGGGCATTCAGAACATATAGCACGTTGCTGTAAGCAAGCACATTCTCATTCAAAGATGCAAGTTACTATGTAGGAACAAGTTTGTATAGGTATTTCAAAGATGCCCAGAACTGAGCTAAACTTGGTATGTGTCCAACTCCTAGAAATAACTTCATGCCCCATCTCCCTTACTTCCAGCTAGTAAGGATCACATAATTCCTAACAAAGTTTTGACACAGATTCCCATTTCGGGCATTCAGAACATATAGCACGTTGCTGTAAGCAAGCACATTCTCATTCAAAGTTGCAAGTTACTATGTAGGAACAAGTTTGTATAGGTATTTCAAAGATGCCCAGAACTGAGCTAAACTTGGTATGTGTCCAACTCCTAGAAATAACTTCATGCCCCATCTCCCTTACTTCCAGCTAGTAAGGATCACATAATTCCTAACAAAGTTTTGACACAGATTCCCAATTCGGGCATTCAGAACATATAGCACGTTGCTGTAAGCAAGCAGATTCCCATTCAAAGATGCAAGTTACTATGTAGGAACAAGTTTGTATAGGTATTTCAAAGATGCCCTGAACTGAGCTAAACTTGCTATGTGTCCAACTCCTAGAAATAACTTCATGCCCCATCTCCCTTACTTCCAGCTAGTAAGGATCACATAATTCCTAACAAAGTTTTGACACAGATTCCCAATTCGGGCATTCAGAACATATAGCACGTTGCTGTAAGCAAGCAGATTCCCATTCAAAGATGCAAGTTACTATGTAGGAACAAGTTTGTATAGGTATTTCAAAGATGCCCAGAACTGAGCTAAACTTGGTATGTGTCCAACTCCTAGAAATAACTTCATGCCCCATCTCCCTTACTTCCAGCTAGTAAGGATCACATAATTCCTAACAGTTTTGACACAGATTGCCAATTCGGGCATTCAGAACATATAGCACGCTGCTGTAAGCAAGCAGATTCCCATTCAAAGATGCAAGTTACTATGTAGGAACAAGTTTGTATAGGTATTTCAAAGATGCCCAGAACTGAGCTAAACTTGGTATGTGTCCAACTCCTAGAAATAACTTCATGCCCCATCTCCCTTACTTCCAGCTAGTAAGGATCACATAATTCCTAACAAAGTTTTGACACAGATTCCCAATTCGGGCATTCAGAACATATAGCACGCTGCTGTAAGCAAGCAGATTCAAATTCAAAGATGCAAGTTACTATGTAGGAACAAGTTTGTATAGGTATTTCAAAGATGCCCAGAACTGAGCTAAACTTGGTATGTGTCCAACTCCTAGAAATAACTTCATGCCCCATCTCCCTTACTTCCAGCTAGTAAGGATCACATAATTCCTAACAGTTTTGACACAGATTCCCAATTCGGGCATTCAGAACATATAGCACGTTGCTGTAAGCAAGCACATTCTCATTCAAAGATGCAAGTTACTATGTAGGAACAAGTTTGTATAGGTATTTCAAAGATGCCCAGAACTGAGCTAAACTTGCTATGTGTCCAACTCCTAGAAATAACTTCATGCCCCATCTCCCTTACTTCCAGCTAGTAAGGATCACATAATTCCTAACAAAGTTTTGACACAGATTCCCAATTCGGGCATTCAGAACATATAGCACGTTGCTGTAAGCAAGCACATTCTCATTCAAAGTTGCAAGTTACTATGTAGGAACAAGTTTGTATAGGTATTTCAAAGATGCCCAGAACTGAGCTAAACTTGGTATGTGTCCAACTCCTAGAAATAACTTCATGCCCCATCTCCCTTACTTCCAGCTAGTAAGGATCACATAATTCCTAACAAAGTTTTGACACAGATTCCCAATTCGGGCATTCAGAACATATAGCACGTTGCTGTAAGCAAGCAGATTCCCATTCAAAGATGCAAGTTACTATGTAGGAACAAGTTTGTATAGGTATTTCAAAGATGCCCTGAACTGAGCTAAACTTGCTATGTGTCCAACTCCTAGAAATAACTTCATGCCCCATCTCCCTTACTTCCAGCTAGTAAGGATCACATAATTCCTAACAAAGTTTTGACACAGATTCCCAATTCGGGCATTCAGAACATATAGCACGTTGCTGTAAGCAAGCAGATTCCCATTCAAAGATGCAAGTTACTATGTAGGAACAAGTTTGTATAGGTATTTCAAAGATGCCCAGAACTGAGCTAAACTTGGTATGTGTCCAACTCCTAGAAATAACTTCATGCCCCATCTCCCTTACTTCCAGCTAGTAAGGATCACATAATTCCTAACAGTTTTGACACAGATTGCCAATTCGGGCATTCAGAACATATAGCACGCTGCTGTAAGCAAGCACATTCTCATTCAAAGATGCAAGTTACTATGTAGGAACAAGTTTGTATAGGTATTTCAAAGATGCCCAGAACTGAGCTAAACTTGGTATGTGTCCAACTCCTAGAAATAACTTCATGCCCCATCTCCCTTACTTCCAGCTATTAAGGATCACATAATTCCTAACAAAGTTTTGACACAGATTCCCAATTCGGGCATTCAGAACATATAGCACGTTGCTGTTAGCAAGCAGATTTTCATTCAAAGTTGCAAGTTACTATGTAGGAACAAGTTTGTATAGGTACTTCAAAGATGCCCAGAACTGAGCTAAACTTGGTATGTGTCCAACTCCTAGAAATAACTTCATGCCCCATCTCCCTTACTTCCAGCTAGTAAGGATCACATAATTCCTAACAAAGTTTTGACACAGATTGCCAATTCGGGCATTCAGAACATATAGCACGTTGCTGCAAGCAAGCACATTCTCATTCAAAGTTGCAAGATAGTATGTAGGAACAAGTTTGTATAGGTATTTCAAAGATGCCCAGAACTGAGCTAAACTTGGTATGTCTCCAACTCCAAGAAATAACTTCATGCCCCATCTCCCTTACTTCCAGCTAGTAAGGATCACATAATTCCTAACAAAGTTTTGAGACAGCTTCCCTATTCGGGCATTCAGAACATATAGCACGTTGCTGTAAGCAAGCACATTCTCATTCAAAGTTGCAAGTTACTATGTAGGAACAAGTTTGTATAGGTATTTCAAAGATGCCCAGAACTGAGCTAAACTTGGTATGTGTCCAACTCCTAGAAATAACTTCATGCCCCATCTCCCTTACTTCCAGCTAGTAAGGATCACATAATTCCTAACAAAGTTTTGACACAGATTCCCAATTCGGGCATTCAGAACATATAGCACGTTGCTGTAAGCAAGCAGATTCTCATTCAAAGATGCAAGTTACTAGGTAGGAACAAGTTTGTATAGGTATTTCAAAGATGCCCAGAACTGAGCTAAACTTGGTATGTGTCCAACTCCTAGAAATAACTTCATGCCCCATCTCCCTTACTCCCAGCTAGTAAGGATCACATAATTCCTAACAATGTTTTGACACAAATTCCCAATTCGGGCATTCAGAACATATAGCACGTTGGTGTAAGCAAGCACATTTTCATTCAAAGTTGCAAGTTACCATGTAGGAACAAGTTTGTATAGGTATTTCAAAGATGCCCAGAACTGAGCTAAACTTGGTATGTGTCCAACTCCTAGAAATAACTTCATGCCCCATCTCCCTTACTTCCAGCTAGTAAGGATCACATAATTCGTAACAAAGTTTTGACACAGATTCCCAATTCGGGCATTCAGAACATATAGCACGTTGCTGTAAGCAAGCACATTTTCATTCAAAGTTGCAAGTTACTATGTAGGAACAAGTTTGTATAGGTATTTCAAAGATGCCCAGAACTGAGCTAAACTTGGTATGTGTCCAACTCCTAGAAATAACTTCATGCCCCATCTCCCTTACTTCCAGCTAGTAAGGATCACATAATTCCTAACAAAGTTTTGACACAGATTGCCAATTCGGGCATTCAGAACATATAGCACGTTGCTGTAAGCAAGCACATTCTCATTCAAAGTTGCAAGTTACTATGTAGGAACAAGTTTGTATAGGTATTTCAAAGATGCCCAGAACTGAGCTAAACTTGGTATGTGTCCAACTCCTAGAAATAACTTCATGCCCCATCTCCCTTACATCCAGCTAGTAAGGATGACATAATTCCTAACAAAGTTTTGACACAGATTCCCAATTCGGGCCTTCAGAACATATAGCACGTTGCTGTAAGCAAGCACATTCTCATTCAAAGATGCAAGTTACTATGTAGGAACAAGTTTGTATAGGTATTTCAAAGATGCCCAGAACTGAGCTAAACTTGGTATGTGTCCAACTCCTAGAAATAACTTCATGCCCCATCTCCCTTACTTCCAGCTAGTAAGGATCACATAATTCCTAGCAAAGTTTTGACACAGATTCCCAATTCGGGCATTCAGAACATATAGCACGTTGCTGTAAGCAAGCAGATTCCCATTCAAAGATGCAAGTTACTATGTAGGAACAAGTTTGTATAGGTATTTCAAAGATGCCCAGAACTGAGCTAAACTTGGTATGTGTCCAACTCCTAGAAATAACTTCATGCCCCATCTCCCTTACTTCCAGCTAGTAAGGATCACATAATTCCTAACAGTTTTGACACAGATTGCCAATTCGGGCATTCAGAACATATAGCACGTTGCTGCAAGCAAGCACATTCTCATTCAAAGTTGCAAGTTACTATGTAGGAACAAGTTTGTATAGGTATTTCAAAGATGCCCAGAACTGAGCTAAACTTGGTATGTCTCCAACTCCAAGAAATAACTTCATGCCCCATCTCCCTTACTTCCAGCTAGTAAGGATCACATAATTCCTAACAAAGTTTTGACACAGATTCCCAATTCGAGCATTCAGAACATATAGCACGTTGCTGTAAGCAAGCACATTCTCATTCAAAGTTGCAAGTTACTATGTAGGAACTAGTTTGTATAGGTATTTCAAAGATGCCCAGAACTGAGCTAAACTTGGTATGTGTCCAACTCCTAGAAATAACTTCATGCCCCATCTCCCTTACTTCCAGCTAGTAAGGATCACATAATTCGTAACAAAGTTTTGACACAGATTCCCAATTCGGGCATTCAGAACATATAGCACGTTGCTGTAAGCAAGCACATTTTCATTCAAAGTTGCAAGTTACTATGTAGGAACAAGTTTGTATAGGTATTTCAAAGATGCCCAGAACTGAGCTAAACTTGGTATGTGTCCAACTCCTAGAAATAACTTCATGCCCCATCTCCCTTACTTCCAGCTAGTAAGGATCACATAATTCCTAACAAAGTTTTGACACAGATTGCCAATTCGGGCATTCAGAACATATAGCACGTTGCTGCAAGCAAGCACATTCTCATTCAAAGATGCAAGTTTCTATGTAGGAACAAGTTTGTATAGGTATTTCAAAGATGCCCAGAACTGAGCTAAACTTGGTATGTGTCCAACTCCTAGAAATAACTTCATGCCCCATCTCCCTTACTTCCAGCTAGTAAGGATGACATAATTCCTAACAAAGTTTTGACACAGATTGCCAATTCGGGCATTCAGAACATATAGCACGTTGCTGCAAGCAAGCACATTCTCATTCAAAGATGCAAGTTACTATGTAGGAACAAGTTTGTATAGGTATTTCAAAGATGCCCAGAACTGAGCTAAACTTGGTATGTGTCCAACTCCTAGAAATAACTTCATGCCCCATCTCCCTTACTTCCAGCTAGTAAGGATCACATAATTCCTAACAAAGTTTTGACACAGATTCCCTATTCGGGCATTCAGAACATATAGCACGTTGCTGCAAGCAAGCACATTCTCATTCAAAGATGCAAGTTACTATGTAGGAACAAGTTTGTATAGGTATTTCAAAGATGCCCAGAACTGAGCTAAACGTTGTATGTGTCGAACTCCTAGAAATAACTTCATGCCCCATCTCCCTTACTTCCAGCTAGTAAGGATCACATAATTCCTAACAAAGTTTTGACACAGATTCCCTATTCGGGCATTCAGAACATATAGCACGTTGCTGCAAGCAAGCACATTCTCATTCAAAGATGCAAGTTACTATGTAGGAACAAGTTTGTATAGGTATTTCAAAGATGCCCAGAACTGAGCTAAACTTGGTATGTCTCCAACTCCAAGAAATAACTTCATGCCCCATCTCCCTTACTTCCAGCTAGTAAGGATCACATAATTCCTAACAAAGTTTTGACACAGCTTCCCTATTCGGGCATTCAGAACATATAGCACGTTGCTGTAAGCAAGCACATTCTCATTCAAAGTTGCAAGTTACTATGTAGGAACAAGTTTGTATAGGTATTTCAAAGATGCCCAGAACTGAGCTAAACTTGCTATGTGTCCAACTCCTAGAAATAACTTCATGCCCCATCTCCCTTACTTCCAGCTAGTAAGGATCACATAATTCCTAACAAAGTTTTGACACAGATTCCCAATTCGGGCATTCAGAACATATAGCACGTTGCTGTAAGCAAGCACATTTAAATTCAAAGTTGCAAGTTACTTTGTAGGAACAAGTTTGTATAGGTATTTCCAAGATGCCCAGAACTGAGCTAAACTTGGTATGTGTCCAACTCCTAGAAATAACTTCATGCCCCATCTCCCTTACTTCCAGCTAGTAAGGATCACATAATTCCTAACAAAGTTTTGACACAGATTCCCAATTCGGGCATTCAGAACATATAGCACGTTGCTGTAAGCAAGCACATTCTCATTCAAAGATGCAAGTTACTATGTAGGAACAAGTTTGTATAGGTATTTCAAAGATGCCCAGAACTGAGCTAAACTTGGTATGTGTCCAACTCCTAGAAATAACTTCATGCCCCATCTCCCTTACTTCCAGCTAGTAAGGATCACATAATTCCTAACAAAGTTTTGACACAGATTCCCAATTCGGGCATTCAGAACATATAGCACGTTGCTGTAAGCAAGCACATTTTCATTCAAAGTTGCAAGTTACTAGGTAGGAACAAGTTTGTATAGGTATTTCAAAGATGCCCAGAACTGAGCTCAACTTGGTATGTGTCCAACTCCTAGAAGTAACTTCATGCCCCATCTCCCTTACTTCCAGCTAGTAAGGATCACATAATTCCTAACAAAGTTTTGACACAGATTCCCTATTCGGGCATTCAGAACATATAGCACGTTGCTGTAAGCAAGCAGATTCTCATTCAAAGATGCAAGTTACGAGGTAGGAACAAGATTGTATAGGTATTTCAAAGATGCCCAGAACTGAGCTCAACTTGGTATGTGTCCAACTCCTAGAAGTAACTTCATGCCCCATCTCCCTTACTTCCAGCTAGTAAGGATCACATAATTTCTAACAAAGTTTTGACACAGATTCCCTATTCGGGCATTCAGAACATATAGCACGTTGCTGCAAGCAAGCACATTCTCATTCAAAGATGCAAGTTACTAGGTAGGAACAAGTTTGTATAGGTATTTCAAAGATGCCCAGAACTGAGCTCAACTTGGTATGTGTCCAACTCCTAGAAGTAACTTCATGCCTCATCTCCCTTACTTCCAGCTAGTAAGGATCACATAATTCCTAACAAAGTTTTGACACAGATTCCCAAATCGGGCATTCAGAACATATAGCACGTTGCTGCAAGCAAGCACATTCTCATTCAAAGTTGCATGTTACTATGTAGGAACAAGTTTGTATAGGTATTTCAAAGATGCCCAGAACTGAGCTAAACTTGGTATGTGTCCAACTCCTAGAAATAACTTCATGCCCCATCTCCCTTACTTCCAGCTAGTAAGGATCACATAATTCCTAACAAAGTTTTGACACAGATTCCCAATTCGGGCCTTCAGAACATATAGCACGTTGCTGTAAGCAAGCACATTCTCATTCAAAGATGCAAGTTACTATGTAGGAACAAGTTTGTATAGGTATTTCAAAGATGCCCAGAACTGAGCTAAACTTGGTATGTGTCCAACTCCTAGAAATAACTTCATGCCCCATCTCCCTTACTTCCAGCTAGTAAGGATCACATAATTCCTAACAAAGTTTTGACACAGATTCCCAATTCGGGAATTCAGAACATATAGCACGTTGCTGTAAGCAAGCAGATTCCCATTCAAAGATGCAAGTTACTATGTAGGAACAAGTTTGTATAGGTATTTCAAAGATGCCCAGAACTGAGCTAAACTTGGTATGTGTCCAACTCCTAGAAATAACTTCATGCCCCATCTCCCTTACTTCCAGCTAGTAAGGATCACATAATTCCTAACAGTTTTGACACAGATTGCCAATTCGGGCATTCAGAACATATAGCACGCTGCTGTAAGCAAGCACATTCTCATTCAAAGATGCAAGTTACTATGTAGGAACAAGTTTGTATAGGTATTTCAAAGATGCCCAGAACTGAGCTAAACTTGGTATGTGTCCAACTCCTAGAAATAACTTCATGCCCCATCTCCCTTACTTCCAGCTATTAAGGATCACATAATTCCTAACAAAGTTTTGACACAGATTCCCAATTCGGGCATTCAGAACATATAGCACGTTGCTGTTAGCAAGCAGATTTTCATTCAAAGTTGCAAGTTACTATGTAGGAACAAGTTTGTATAGGTACTTCAAAGATGCCCAGAACTGAGCTAAACTTGGTATGTGTCCAACTCCTAGAAATAACTTCATGCCCCATCTCCCTTACTTCCAGCTAGTAAGGATCACATAATTCCTAACAAAGTTTTGACACAGATTGCCAATTCGGGCATTCAGAACATATAGCACGTTGCTGCAAGCAAGCACATTCTCATTCAAAGTTGCAAGATACTATGTAGGAACAAGTTTGTATAGGTATTTCAAAGATGCCCAGAACTGAGCTAAACTTGGTATGTCTCCAACTCCAAGAAATAACTTCATGCCCCATCTCCCTTACTTCCAGCTAGTAAGGATCACATAATTCCTAACAAAGTTTTGACACAGCTTCCCTATTCGGGCATTCAGAACATCTAGCACGTTGCTGTAAGCAAGCACATTCTCATTCAAAGTTGCAAGTTACTATGTAGGAACAAGTTTGTATAGGTATTTCAAAGATGCCCAGAACTGAGCTAAACTTGGTATGTGTCCAACTCCTAGAAATAACTTCATGCCCCATCTCCCTTACTTCCAGCTAGTAAGGATCACATAATTCCTAACAAAGTTTTGACACAGATTCCCAATTCGGGCATTCAGAACATATAGCACGTTGCTGTAAGCAAGCAGATTCTCATTCAAAGATGCAAGTTACTAGGTAGGAACAAGTTTGTATAGGTATTTCAAAGATGCCCAGAACTGAGCTAAACTTGGTATGTGTCCAACTCCTAGAAATAACTTCATGCCCCATCTCCCTTACTCCCAGCTAGTAAGGATCACATAATTCCTAACAATGTTTTGACACAAATTCCCAATTCGGGCATTCAGAACATATAGCACGTTGCTGTAAGCAAGCACATTTTCATTCAAAGTTGCAAGTTACCATGTAGGAACAAGTTTGTATAGGTATTTCAAAGATGCCCAGAACTGAGCTAAACTTGGTATGTGTCCAACTCCTAGAAATAACTTCATGCCCCATCTCCCTTACTTCCAGCTAGTAAGGATCACATAATTCCTAACAGTTTTGACACAGATTCCCAATTCGGGCATTCAGAACATATAGCACGTTGCTGTAAGCAAGCACATTCTCATTCAAAGATGCAAGTTACTATGTAGGAACAAGTTTGTATAGGTATTTCAAAGATGCCCAGAACTGAGCTAAACTTGCTATGTGTCCAACTCCTAGAAATAACTTCATGCCCCATCTCCCTTACTTCCAGCTAGTAAGGATCACATAATTCCTAACAAAGTTTTGACACAGATTCCCAATTCGGGCATTCAGAACATATAGCACGTTGCTGTAAGCAAGCAGATTCTCATTCAAAGTTGCAAGTTACTAGGTAGGAACAAGTTTGTATAGGTATTTCAAAGATGCCCAGAACTGAGCTAAACTTGGTATGTGTCCAACTCCTAGAAATAACTTCATGCCCCATCTCCCTTACTTCCAGCTAGTAAGGATCACATAATTCCTAACAAAGTTTTGACACAGATTCCCAATTCGGGCATTCAGAACATATAGCACGTTGCTGTAAGCAATCACATTTTCATTCAAAGTTGCAAGTTACTATGTAGGAACAAGTTTGTATAGGTATTTCAAAGATGCCCAGAACTGAGCTAAACTTGGTATGTGTCCAACTCCTAGAAATAACTTCATGCCCCATCTCCCTTACTTCCAGCTAGTAAGGATCACATAATTCCTAACAGTTTTGACACAGATTCCCAATTCGGGCATTCAGAACATATAGCACGTTGCTGTAAGCAAGCACATTCTCATTCAAAGATGCAAGTTACTATGTAGGAACAAGTTTGTATAGGTATTTCAAAGATGCCCAGAACTGAGCTAAACTTGCTATGTGTCCAACTCCTAGAAATAACTTCATGCCCCATCTCCCTTACTTCCAGCTAGTAAGGATCACATAATTCCTAACAAAGTTTTGACACAGATTCCCAATTCGGGCATTCAGAACATACAGCACGTTGCTGTAAGCAAGCACATTCTCATTCAAAGTTGCAAGTTACAATGTAGGAACAAGTTTGTATAGGTATTTCAAAGATGCCCAGAACTGAGCTAAACTTGGTATGTGTCCAACTCCTAGAAATAACTTCATGCCCCATCTCCCTTACTTCCAGCTAGTAAGGATCACATAATTCCTAACAAAGTTTTGACACAGATTCCCAATTCGGGCATTCAGAACATACAGCACGTTGCTGTAAGCAAGCAGATTCCCATTCAAAGATGCAAGTTACTATGTAGGAACAAGTTTGTATAGGTATTTCAAAGATGCCCAGAACTGAGCTAAACTTGGTATGTGTCCAACTCCTAGAAATAACTTCATGCCCCATCTCCCTTACTTCCAGCTAGTAAGGATCACATAATTCCTAACAAAGTTTTGACACAGATTCCCTATTCGGGCATTCAGAACATATAGCACGTTGCTGCAAGCAAGCACATTCTCATTCAAAGATGCAAGTTACTATGTAGGAACAAGTTTGTATAGGTATTTCAAAGATGCCCAGAACTGAGCTAAACGTTGTATGTGTCGAACTCCTAGAAATAACTTCATGCCCCATCTCCCTTACTTCCAGCTAGTAAGGATCACATAATTCCTAACAAAGTTTTGACACAGATTCCCTATTCGGGCATTCAGAACATATAGCACGTTGCTGCAAGCAAGCACATTCTCATTCAAAGATGCAAGTTACTATGTAGGAACAAGTTTGTATAGGTATTTCAAAGATGCCCAGAACTGAGCTAAACTTGGTATGTCTCCAACTCCAAGAAATAACTTCATGCCCCATCTCCCTTACTTCCAGCTAGTAAGGATCACATAATTCCTAACAAAGTTTTGACACAGCTTCCCTATTCGGGCATTCAGAACATATAGCACGTTGCTGTAAGCAAGCACATTCTCATTCAAAGTTGCAAGTTACTATGTAGGAACAAGTTTGTATAGGTATTTCAAAGATGCCCAGAACTGAGCTAAACTTGCTATGTGTCCAACTCCTAGAAATAACTTCATGCCCCATCTCCCTTACTTCCAGCTAGTAAGGATCACATAATTCCTAACAAAGTTTTGACACAGATTCCCAATTCGGGCATTCAGAACATATAGCACGTTGCTGTAAGCAAGCACATTTAAATTCAAAGTTGCAAGTTACTTTGTAGGAACAAGTTTGTATAGGTATTTCCAAGATGCCCAGAACTGAGCTAAACTTGGTATGTGTCCAACTCCTAGAAATAACTTCATGCCCCATCTCCCTTACTTCCAGCTAGTAAGGATCACATAATTCCTAACAAAGTTTTGACACAGATTCCCAATTCGGGCATTCAGAACATATAGCACGTTGCTGTAAGCAAGCACATTCTCATTCAAAGATGCAAGTTACTATGTAGGAACAAGTTTGTATAGGTATTTCAAAGATGCCCAGAACTGAGCTAAACTTGGTATGTGTCCAACTCCTAGAAATAACTTCATGCCCCATCTCCCTTACTTCCAGCTAGTAAGGATCACATAATTCCTAACAAAGTTTTGACACAGATTCCCAATTCGGGCATTCAGAACATATAGCACGTTGCTGTAAGCAAGCACATTTTCATTCAAAGTTGCAAGTTACTAGGTAGGAACAAGTTTGTATAGGTATTTCAAAGATGCCCAGAACTGAGCTCAACTTGGTATGTGTCCAACTCCTAGAAGTAACTTCATGCCCCATCTCCCTTACTTCCAGCTAGTAAGGATCACATAATTCCTAACAAAGTTTTGACACAGATTCCCTATTCGGGCATTCAGAACATATAGCACGTTGCTGTAAGCAAGCAGATTCTCATTCAAAGATGCAAGTTACGAGGTAGGAACAAGATTGTATAGGTATTTCAAAGATGCCCAGAACTGAGCTCAACTTGGTATGTGTCCAACTCCTAGAAGTAACTTCATGCCCCATCTCCCTTACTTCCAGCTAGTAAGGATCACATAATTTCTAACAAAGTTTTGACACAGATTCCCTATTCGGGCATTCAGAACATATAGCACGTTGCTGCAAGCAAGCACATTCTCATTCAAAGATGCAAGTTACTAGGTAGGAACAAGTTTGTATAGGTATTTCAAAGATGCCCAGAACTGAGCTCAACTTGGTATGTGTCCAACTCCTAGAAGTAACTTCATGCCTCATCTCCCTTACTTCCAGCTAGTAAGGATCACATAATTCCTAACAAAGTTTTGACACAGATTCCCAAATCGGGCATTCAGAACATATAGCACGTTGCTGCAAGCAAGCACATTCTCATTCAAAGTTGCATGTTACTATGTAGGAACAAGTTTGTATAGGTATTTCAAAGATGCCCAGAACTGAGCTAAACTTGGTATGTGTCCAACTCCTAGAAATAACTTCATGCCCCATCTCCCTTACTTCCAGCTAGTAAGGATCACATAATTCCTAACAAAGTTTTGACACAGATTCCCAATTCGGGCCTTCAGAACATATAGCACGTTGCTGTAAGCAAGCACATTCTCATTCAAAGATGCAAGTTACTATGTAGGAACAAGTTTGTATAGGTATTTCAAAGATGCCCAGAACTGAGCTAAACTTGGTATGTGTCCAACTCCTAGAAATAACTTCATGCCCCATCTCCCTTACTTCCAGCTAGTAAGGATCACATAATTCCTAACAAAGTTTTGACACAGATTCCCAATTCGGGAATTCAGAACATATAGCACGTTGCTGTAAGCAAGCAGATTCCCATTCAAAGATGCAAGTTACTATGTAGGAACAAGTTTGTATAGGTATTTCAAAGATGCCCAGAACTGAGCTAAACTTGGTATGTGTCCAACTCCTAGAAATAACTTCATGCCCCATCTCCCTTACTTCCAGCTAGTAAGGATCACATAATTCCTAACAGTTTTGACACAGATTGCCAATTCGGGCATTCAGAACATATAGCACGCTGCTGTAAGCAAGCACATTCTCATTCAAAGATGCAAGTTACTATGTAGGAACAAGTTTGTATAGGTATTTCAAAGATGCCCAGAACTGAGCTAAACTTGGTATGTGTCCAACTCCTAGAAATAACTTCATGCCCCATCTCCCTTACTTCCAGCTATTAAGGATCACATAATTCCTAACAAAGTTTTGACACAGATTCCCAATTCGGGCATTCAGAACATATAGCACGTTGCTGTTAGCAAGCAGATTTTCATTCAAAGTTGCAAGTTACTATGTAGGAACAAGTTTGTATAGGTACTTCAAAGATGCCCAGAACTGAGCTAAACTTGGTATGTGTCCAACTCCTAGAAATAACTTCATGCCCCATCTCCCTTACTTCCAGCTAGTAAGGATCACATAATTCCTAACAAAGTTTTGACACAGATTGCCAATTCGGGCATTCAGAACATATAGCACGTTGCTGCAAGCAAGCACATTCTCATTCAAAGTTGCAAGATACTATGTAGGAACAAGTTTGTATAGGTATTTCAAAGATGCCCAGAACTGAGCTAAACTTGGTATGTCTCCAACTCCAAGAAATAACTTCATGCCCCATCTCCCTTACTTCCAGCTAGTAAGGATCACATAATTCCTAACAAAGTTTTGACACAGCTTCCCTATTCGGGCATTCAGAACATCTAGCACGTTGCTGTAAGCAAGCACATTCTCATTCAAAGTTGCAAGTTACTATGTAGGAACAAGTTTGTATAGGTATTTCAAAGATGCCCAGAACTGAGCTAAACTTGGTATGTGTCCAACTCCTAGAAATAACTTCATGCCCCATCTCCCTTACTTCCAGCTAGTAAGGATCACATAATTCCTAACAAAGTTTTGACACAGATTCCCAATTCGGGCATTCAGAACATATAGCACGTTGCTGTAAGCAAGCAGATTCTCATTCAAAGATGCAAGTTACTAGGTAGGAACAAGTTTGTATAGGTATTTCAAAGATGCCCAGAACTGAGCTAAACTTGGTATGTGTCCAACTCCTAGAAATAACTTCATGCCCCATCTCCCTTACTCCCAGCTAGTAAGGATCACATAATTCCTAACAATGTTTTGACACAAATTCCCAATTCGGGCATTCAGAACATATAGCACGTTGCTGTAAGCAAGCACATTTTCATTCAAAGTTGCAAGTTACCATGTAGGAACAAGTTTGTATAGGTATTTCAAAGATGCCCAGAACTGAGCTAAACTTGGTATGTGTCCAACTCCTAGAAATAACTTCATGCCCCATCTCCCTTACTTCCAGCTAGTAAGGATCACATAATTCCTAACAGTTTTGACACAGATTCCCAATTCGGGCATTCAGAACATATAGCACGTTGCTGTAAGCAAGCACATTCTCATTCAAAGATGCAAGTTACTATGTAGGAACAAGTTTGTATAGGTATTTCAAAGATGCCCAGAACTGAGCTAAACTTGCTATGTGTCCAACTCCTAGAAATAACTTCATGCCCCATCTCCCTTACTTCCAGCTAGTAAGGATCACATAATTCCTAACAAAGTTTTGACACAGATTCCCAATTCGGGCATTCAGAACATATAGCACGTTGCTGTAAGCAAGCAGATTCTCATTCAAAGTTGCAAGTTACTAGGTAGGAACAAGTTTGTATAGGTATTTCAAAGATGCCCAGAACTGAGCTAAACTTGGTATGTGTCCAACTCCTAGAAATAACTTCATGCCCCATCTCCCTTACTTCCAGCTAGTAAGGATCACATAATTCCTAACAAAGTTTTGACACAGATTCCCAATTCGGGCATTCAGAACATATAGCACGTTGCTGTAAGCAATCACATTTTCATTCAAAGTTGCAAGTTACTATGTAGGAACAAGTTTGTATAGGTATTTCAAAGATGCCCAGAACTGAGCTAAACTTGGTATGTGTCCAACTCCTAGAAATAACTTCATGCCCCATCTCCCTTACTTCCAGCTAGTAAGGATCACATAATTCCTAACAGTTTTGACACAGATTCCCAATTCGGGCATTCAGAACATATAGCACGTTGCTGTAAGCAAGCACATTCTCATTCAAAGATGCAAGTTACTATGTAGGAACAAGTTTGTATAGGTATTTCAAAGATGCCCAGAACTGAGCTAAACTTGCTATGTGTCCAACTCCTAGAAATAACTTCATGCCCCATCTCCCTTACTTCCAGCTAGTAAGGATCACATAATTCCTAACAAAGTTTTGACACAGATTCCCAATTCGGGCATTCAGAACATACAGCACGTTGCTGTAAGCAAGCACATTCTCATTCAAAGTTGCAAGTTACAATGTAGGAACAAGTTTGTATAGGTATTTCAAAGATGCCCAGAACTGAGCTAAACTTGGTATGTGTCCAACTCCTAGAAATAACTTCATGCCCCATCTCCCTTACTTCCAGCTAGTAAGGATCACATAATTCCTAACAAAGTTTTGACACAGATTCCCAATTCGGGCATTCAGAACATACAGCACGTTGCTGTAAGCAAGCAGATTCCCATTCAAAGATGCAAGTTACTATGTAGGAACAAGTTTGTATAGGTATTTCAAAGATGCCCAGAACTGAGCTAAACTTGGTATGTGTCCAACTCCTAGAAATAACTTCATGCCCCATCTCCCTTACTTCCAGCTAGTAAGGATCACATAATTCCTAACAGTTTTGACACAGATTCCCAATTCGGGCATTCAGAACATATAGCACGTTGCTGTAAGCAAGCAGATTCTCATTCAAAGATGCAAGTTACTATGTAGGAACAAGTTTGTATAGGTATTTCAAAGATGCCCAGAACTGAGCTAAACTTGCTATGTGTCCAACTCCTAGAAATAACTTCATGCCCCATCTCCCTTACTTCCAGCTAGTAAGGATCACATAATTCCTAACAAAGTTTTGACACAGATTCCCAATTCGGGCATTCAGAACATATAGCACGTTGCTGTAAGCAAGCACATTCTCATTCAAAGTTGCAAGTTACTATGTAGGAACAAGTTTGTATAGGTATTTCAAAGATGCCCAGAACTGAGCTAAACTTGGTATGTGTCCAACTCCTAGAAATAACTTCATGCCCCATCTCCCTTACTTCCAGCTAGTAAGGATCACATAATTCCTAACAAAGTTTTGACACAGATTCCCAATTCGGGCATTCAGAACATATAGCACGTTGCTGTAAGCAAGCAGATTCCCATTCAAAGATGCAAGTTACTATGTAGGAACAAGTTTGTATAGGTATTTCAAAGATGCCCTGAACTGAGCTAAACTTGCTATGTGTCCAACTCCTAGAAATAACTTCATGCCCCATCTCCCTTACTTCCAGCTAGTAAGGATCACATAATTCCTAACAAAGTTTTGACACAGATTCCCAATTCGGGCATTCAGAACATATAGCACGTTGCTGTAAGCAAGCAGATTCCCATTCAAAGATGCAAGTTACTATGTAGGAACAAGTTTGTATAGGTATTTCAAAGATGCCCAGAACTGAGCTAAACTTGGTATGTGTCCAACTCCTAGAAATAACTTCATGCCCCATCTCCCTTACTTCCAGCTAGTAAGGATCACATAATTCCTAACAGTTTTGACACAGATTGCCAATTCGGGCATTCAGAACATATAGCACGCTGCTGTAAGCAAGCACATTCTCATTCAAAGATGCAAGTTACTATGTAGGAACAAGTTTGTATAGGTATTTCAAAGATGCCCAGAACTGAGCTAAACTTGGTATGTGTCCAACTCCTAGAAATAACTTCATGCCCCATCTCCCTTACTTCCAGCTATTAAGGATCACATAATTCCTAACAAAGTTTTGACACAGATTCCCAATTCGGGCATTCAGAACATATAGCACGTTGCTGTTAGCAAGCAGATTTTCATTCAAAGTTGCAAGTTACTATGTAGGAACAAGTTTGTATAGGTACTTCAAAGATGCCCAGAACTGAGCTAAACTTGGTATGTGTCCAACTCCTAGAAATAACTTCATGCCCCATCTCCCTTACTTCCAGCTAGTAAGGATCACATAATTCCTAACAAAGTTTTGACACAGATTGCCAATTCGGGCATTCAGAACATATAGCACGTTGCTGCAAGCAAGCACATTCTCATTCAAAGTTGCAAGATAGTATGTAGGAACAAGTTTGTATAGGTATTTCAAAGATGCCCAGAACTGAGCTAAACTTGGTATGTCTCCAACTCCAAGAAATAACTTCATGCCCCATCTCCCTTACTTCCAGCTAGTAAGGATCACATAATTCCTAACAAAGTTTTGAGACAGCTTCCCTATTCGGGCATTCAGAACATATAGCACGTTGCTGTAAGCAAGCACATTCTCATTCAAAGTTGCAAGTTACTATGTAGGAACAAGTTTGTATAGGTATTTCAAAGATGCCCAGAACTGAGCTAAACTTGGTATGTGTCCAACTCCTAGAAATAACTTCATGCCCCATCTCCCTTACTTCCAGCTAGTAAGGATCACATAATTCCTAACAAAGTTTTGACACAGATTCCCAATTCGGGCATTCAGAACATCTAGCACGTTGCTGTAAGCAAGCACATTCTCATTCAAAGTTGCAAGTTACTATGTAGGAACAAGTTTGTATAGGTATTTCAAAGATGCCCAGAACTGAGCTAAACTTGGTATGTGTCCAACTCCTAGAAATAACTTCATGCCCCATCTCCCTTACTTCCAGCTAGTAAGGATGACATAATTCCTAACAAAGTTTTGACACAGATTCCCAATTCGGGCATTCAGAACATATAGCACGTTGCTGTAAGCAAGCAGATTCTCATTCAAAGATGCAAGTTACTAGGTAGGAACAAGTTTGTATAGGTATTTCAAAGATGCCCAGAACTGAGCTAAACTTGGTATGTGTCCAACTCCTAGAAATAACTTCATGCCCCATCTCCCTTACTCCCAGCTAGTAAGGATCACATAATTCCTAACAATGTTTTGACACAAATTCCCAATTCGGGCATTCAGAACATATAGCACGTTGGTGTAAGCAAGCACATTTTCATTCAAAGTTGCAAGTTACCATGTAGGAACAAGTTTGTATAGGTATTTCAAAGATGCCCAGAACTGAGCTAAACTTGGTATGTGTCCAACTCCTAGAAATAACTTCATGCCCCATCTCCCTTACTTCCAGCTAGTAAGGATCACATAATTCGTAACAAAGTTTTGACACAGATTCCCAATTCGGGCATTCAGAACATATAGCACGTTGCTGTAAGCAAGCACATTTTCATTCAAAGTTGCAAGTTACTATGTAGGAACAAGTTTGTATAGGTATTTCAAAGATGCCCAGAACTGAGCTAAACTTGGTATGTGTCCAACTCCTAGAAATAACTTCATGCCCCATCTCCCTTACTTCCAGCTAGTAAGGATCACATAATTCCTAACAAAGTTTTGACACAGATTGCCAATTCGGGCATTCAGAACATATAGCACGTTGCTGTAAGCAAGCACATTCTCATTCAAAGTTGCAAGTTACTATGTAGGAACAAGTTTGTATAGGTATTTCAAAGATGCCCAGAACTGAGCTAAACTTGGTATGTGTCCAACTCCTAGAAATAACTTCATGCCCCATCTCCCTTACATCCAGCTAGTAAGGATGACATAATTCCTAACAAAGTTTTGACACAGATTCCCAATTCGGGCCTTCAGAACATATAGCACGTTGCTGTAAGCAAGCACATTCTCATTCAAAGATGCAAGTTACTATGTAGGAACAAGTTTGTATGGGTATTTCAAAGATGCCCAGAACTGAGCTAAACTTGGTATGTGTCCAACTCCTAGAAATAACTTCATGCCCCATCTCCCTTACTTCCAGCTAGTAAGGATCACATAATTCCTAGCAAAGTTTTGACACAGATTCCCAATTCGGGCATTCAGAACATATAGCACGTTGCTGTAAGCAAGCAGATTCCCATTCAAAGATGCAAGTTACTATGTAGGAACAAGTTTGTATAGCTATTTCAAAGATGCCCAGAACTGAGCTAAACTTGGTATGTGTCCAACTCCTAGAAATAACTTCATGCCCCATCTCCCTTACTTCCAGCTAGTAAGGATCACATAATTCCTAACAGTTTTGACACAGATTGCCAATTCGGGCATTCAGAACATATAGCACGTTGCTGCAAGCAAGCACATTCTCATTCAAAGTTGCAAGTTACTATGTAGGAACAAGTTTGTATAGGTATTTCAAAGATGCCCAGAACTGAGCTAAACTTGGTATGTCTCCAACTCCAAGAAATAACTTCATGCCCCATCTCCCTTACTTCCAGCTAGTAAGGATCACATAATTCCTAACAAAGTTTTGACACAGATTCCCAATTCGAGCATTCAGAACATATAGCACGTTGCTGTAAGCAAGCACATTCTCATTCAAAGTTGCAAGTTACTATGTAGGAACTAGTTTGTATAGGTATTTCAAAGATGCCCAGAACTGAGCTAAACTTGGTATGTGTCCAACTCCTAGAAATAACTTCATGCCCCATCTCCCTTACTTCCAGCTAGTAAGGATCACATAATTCCTAACAAAGTTTTGACACAGATTCCCAATTCGGGCATTCAGAACATATAGCACGTTGCTGTAAGCAAGCACATTTTCATTCAAAGTTGCAAGTTACTATGTAGGAACAAGTTTGTATAGGTATTTCAAAGATGCCCAGAACTGAGCTAAACTTGGTATGTGTCCAACTCCTAGAAATAACTTCATGCCCCATCTCCCTTACTTCCAGCTAGTAAGGATCACATAATTCCTAACAAAGTTTTGACACAGATTGCCAATTCGGGCATTCAGAACATATAGCACGTTGCTGCAAGCAAGCACATTCTCATTCAAAGATGCAAGTTTCTATGTAGGAACAAGTTTGTATAGGTATTTCAAAGATGCCCAGAACTGAGCTAAACTTGGTATGTGTCCAACTCCTAGAAATAACTTCATGCCCCATCTCCCTTACTTCCAGCTAGTAAGGATGACATAATTCCTAACAAAGTTTTGACACAGATTGCCAATTCGGGCATTCAGAACATATAGCACGTTGCTGCAAGCAAGCACATTCTCATTCAAAGATGCAAGTTACTATGTAGGAACAAGTTTGTATAGGTATTTCAAAGATGCCCAGCACTGAGCTAAACTTGGTATGTGTCCAACTCCTAGAAATAACTTCATGCCCCATCTCCCTTACTTCCAGCTAGTAAGGATCACATAATTCCTAACAAAGTTTTGACACAGATTCCCTATTCGGGCATTCAGAACATATAGCACGTTGCTGCAAGCAAGCACATTCTCATTCAAAGATGCAAGTTACTATGTAGGAACAAGTTTGTATAGGTATTTCAAAGATGCCCAGAACTGAGCTAAACGTTGTATGTGTCGAACTCCTAGAAATAACTTCATGCCCCATCTCCCTTACTTCCAGCTAGTAAGGATCACATAATTCCTAACAAAGTTTTGACACAGATTCCCTATTCGGGCATTCAGAACATATAGCACGTTGCTGCAAGCAAGCACATTCTCATTCAAAGATGCAAGTTACTATGTAGGAACAAGTTTGTATAGGTATTTCAAAGATGCCCAGAACTGAGCTAAACTTGGTATGTCTCCAACTCCAAGAAATAACTTCATGCCCCATCTCCCTTACTTCCAGCTAGTAAGGATCACATAATTCCTAACAAAGTTTTGACACAGCTTCCCTATTCGGGCATTCAGAACATATAGCACGTTGCTGTAAGCAAGCACATTCTCATTCAAAGTTGCAAGTTACTATGTAGGAACAAGTTTGTATAGGTATTTCAAAGATGCCCAGAACTGAGCTAAACTTGGTATGTGTCCAACTCCTAGAAATAACTTCATGCCCCATCTCCCTTACTTCCAGCTAGTAAGGATCACATAATTCCTAACAAAGTTTTGACACAGATTCCCAATTCGGGCATTCAGAACATATAGCACGTTGCTGTAAGCAAGCACATTTTCATTCAAAGTTGCAAGTTACTATGTAGGAACAAGTTTGTATAGGTATTTCAAAGATGCCCAGAACTGAGCTAAACTTGGTATGTGTCCAACTCCTAGAAATAACTTCATGCCCCATCTCCCTTACTTCCAGCTAGTAAGGATCACATAATTCCTAACAAAGTTTTGACACAGATTCCCAATTCGGGCATTCAGAACATATAGCACGTTGCTGTAAGAAAGCAGATTCTCATTCAAAGATGCAAGTTACTAGGTAGGAACAAGTTTGTATAGGTATTTCAAAGATGCCCAGAACTGAGCTAAACTTGGTATGTGTCCAACTCCTAGAAATAACTTCATGCCCCATCTCCCTTACTTCCAGCTAGTAAGGATCACATAATTCCTAACAATGTTTTGACACAAATTCCCAATTCGGGCATTCAGAACATATAGCACGTTGGTGTAAGCAAGCACATTTTCATTCAAATTTGCAAGTTACCATGTAGGAACAAGTTTGTATAGGTATTTCAAAGATGCCCAGAACTGAGCTAAACTTGGTATGTGTCCAACTCCTAGAAATAACTTCATGCCCCATCTCCCTTACTTCCAGCTAGTAAGGATCACATAATTCCTAACAAAGTTTTGACACAGATTCCCTATTCGGGCATTCAGAACATATAACACGTTGCTGTAAGCAATCACATTTTCATTCAAAGTTGCAAGTTACTATGTAGGAACAAGTTGGTATAGGTATTTCAAAGATGCCCAGAACTGAGCTAAACTTGGTATGTGTCCAACTCCTAGAAATAACTTCATGCCCCATCTCCCTTACTTCCAGCTAGTAAGGATCACATAATTCCTAACAGTTTTGACACAGATTCCCAATTCGGGCATTCAGAACATATAGCACGTTGCTGTAAGCAAGCACATTCTCATTCAAAGATGCAAGTTACTATGTAGGAACAAGTTTGTATAGGTATTTCAAAGATGCCCAGAACTGAGCTAAACTTGCTATGTGTCCAACTCCTAGAAATAACTTCATGCCCCATCTCCCTTACTTCCAGCTAGTAAGGATCACATAATTCCTAACAAAGTTTTGACACAGATTCCCAATTCGGGCATTCAGAACATATAGCACGTTGCTGTAAGCAAGCACATTCTCATTCAAAGTTGCAAGTTACTGTGTAGGATCAAGTTTGTATAGGTATTTCAAAGATGCCCAGAACTGAGCTAAACTTGGTATGTGTCCAACTCCTAGAAATAACTTCATGCCCGATCTCCCTTACTTCCAGCTAGTAAGGATCACATAATTCCTAACAAAGTTTTGACACAGATTGCCAATTCGGGCATTCAGAACATATAGCACGTTGCTGTAAGCAAGCACAATCTCATTCAAAGTTGCAAGTTACTATGTGGGAACAAGTTTGTATAGGTATTTCAAAGATGCCCAGAACTGAGCTAAACTTGGTATTTGTCCAACTCCTAGAAATAACTTCATGCCCCATCTCCCTTACTTCCAGCTAGTAAGGATCACATAATTCCTAACAAAGTTTTGACACAGATTCCCAATTCGGGCATTCAGAACATATAGCACGTTGCTGTAAGCAAGCAGATTCTCATTCAAAGATGCAAGTTACTATGTAGGAACAAGTTTGTATAGGTATTTCAAAGATGCCCAGAACTGAGCTAAACTTGGTATGTGTCCAACTCCTAGAAATAACTTCATGCCCCATCTCCCTTTCTTCCAGCTAGTAAGGATCACATAATTACTAACAAAGTTTTGACACAGATTCCCAATTCGGGCATTCAGAACATATAGCACGTTGCTGTAAGCAAGCAGATTCCCATTCAAAGATGCAGGTTACTATGTAGGAACAAGTTTGTATAGGTATTTCAAAGATGCCCAGAACTGAGCTAAACTTGCTATGTGTCCAACTCCTAGAAATAACTTCATGCCCCATCTCCCTTACTTCCAGCTAGTAAGGATCACATAATTCCTAACAAAGTTTTGACACAGATTCCCAATTCGGGCATTCAGAACATATAGCACGTTGCTGTAAGCAAGCACATTTAAATTCAAAGTTGCAAGTTACTTTGTAGGAACAAGTTTGTATAGGTATTTCCAAGATGCCCAGAACTGAGCTAAACTTGGTATGTGTCCAACTCCTAGAAATAACTTCATGCCCCATCTCCCTTACTTCCAGCTAGTAAGGATCACATAATTCCTAACAAAGTTTTGACACAGATTCCCAATTCGGGCATTCAGAACATATAGCACGTTGCTGTAAGCAAGCACATTCTCATTCAAAGATGCAAGTTACTATGTAGGAACAAGTTTGTATAGGTATTTCAAAGATGCCCAGAACTGAGCTAAACTTGGTATGTGTCCAACTCCTAGAAATAACTTCATGCCCCATCTCCCTTACTTCCAGCTAGTAAGGATCACATAATTCCTAACAAAGTTTTGACACAGATTCCCAAATCGGGCATTCAGAACATATAGCACGTTGCTGTAAGCAAGCACATTTTCATTCAAAGTTGCAAGTTACTAGGTAGGAACAAGTTTGTATAGGTATTTCAAAGATGCCCAGAACTGAGCTCAACTTGGTATGTGTCCAACTCCTAGAAGTAACTTCATGCCCCATCTCCCTTACTTCCAGCTAGTAAGGATCACATAATTCCTAACAAAGTTTTGACACAGATTCCCTATTCGGGCATTCAGAACATATAGCACGTTGCTGTAAGCAAGCAGATTCTCATTCAAAGATGCAAGTTACGAGGTAGGAACAAGATTGTATAGGTATTTCAAAGATGCCCAGAACTGAGCTCAACTTGGTATGTGTCCAACTCCTAGAAGTAACTTCATGCCCCATCTCCCTTACTTCCAGCTAGTAAGGATCACATAATTTCTAACAAAGTTTTGACACAGATTCCCTATTCGGGCATTCAGAACATATAGCACGTTGCTGCAAGCAAGCACATTCTCATTCAAAGATGCAAGTTACTAGGTAGGAACAAGTTTGTATAGGTATTTCAAAGATGCCCAGAACTGAGCTCAACTTGGTATGTGTCCAACTCCTAGAAGTAACTTCATGCCTCATCTCCCTTACTTCCAGCTAGTAAGGATCACATAATTCCTAACAAAGTTTTGACACAGATTCCCAAATCGGGCATTCAGAACATATAGCACGTTGCTGCAAGCAAGCACATTCTCATTCAAAGTTGCATGTTACTATGTAGGAACAAGTTTGTATAGGTATTTCAAAGATGCCCAGAACTGAGCTAAACTTGGTATGTGTCCAACTCCTAGAAATAACTTCATGCCCCATCTCCCTTACTTCCAGCTAGTAAGGATCACATAATTCCTAACAAAGTTTTGACACAGATTCCCAATTCGGGCCTTCAGAACATATAGCACGTTGCTGTAAGCAAGCACATTCTCATTCAAAGATGCAAGTTACTATGTAGGAACAAGTTTGTATAGGTATTTCAAAGATGCCCAGAACTGAGCTAAACTTGGTATGTGTCCAACTCCTAGAAATAACTTCATGCCCCATCTCCCTTACTTCCAGCTAGTAAGGATCACATAATTCCTAACAAAGTTTTGACACAGATTCCCAATTCGGGAATTCAGAACATATAGCACGTTGCTGTAAGCAAGCAGATTCCCATTCAAAGATGCAAGTTACTATGTAGGAACAAGTTTGTATAGGTATTTCAAAGATGCCCAGAACTGAGCTAAACTTGGTATGTGTCCAACTCCTAGAAATAACTTCATGCCCCATCTCCCTTACTTCCAGCTAGTAAGGATCACATAATTCCTAACAGTTTTGACACAGATTGCCCATTCGGGCATTCAGAACATATAGCACGCTGCTGTAAGCAAGCACATTCTCATTCAAAGATGCAAGTTACTATGTAGGAACAAGTTTGTATAGGTATTTCAAAGATGCCCAGAACTGAGCTAAACTTGGTATGTGTCCAACTCCTAGAAATAACTTCATGCCCCATCTCCCTTACTTCCAGCTATTAAGGATCACATAATTCCTAACAAAGTTTTGACACAGATTCCCAATTCGGGCATTCAGAACATATAGCACGTTGCTGTTAGCAAGCAGATTTTCATTCAAAGTTGCAAGTTACTATGTAGGAACAAGTTTGTATAGGTACTTCAAAGATGCCCAGAACTGAGCTTAACTTGGTATGTGTCCAACTCCTAGAAATAACTTCATGCCCCATCTCCCTTACTTCCAGCTAGTAAGGATCACATAATTCCTAACAAAGTTTTGACACAGATTGCCAATTCGGGCATTCAGAACATATAGCACGTTGCTGCAAGCAAGCACATTCTCATTCAAAGTTGCAAGATACTATGTAGGAACAAGTTTGTATAGGTATTTCAAAGATGCCCAGAACTGAGCTAAACTTGGTATGTCTCCAACTCCAAGAAATAACTTCATGCCCCATCTCCCTTACTTCCAGCTAGTAAGGATCACATAATTCCTAACAAAGTTTTGACACAGCTTCCCTATTCGGGCATTCAGAACATCTAGCACGTTGCTGTAAGCAAGCACATTCTCATTCAAAGTTGCAAGTTACTATGTAGGAACAAGTTTGTATAGGTATTTCAAAGATGCCCAGAACTGAGCTAAACTTGGTATGTGTCCAACTCCTAGAAATAACTTCATGCCCCATCTCCCTTACTTCCAGCTAGTAAGGATCACATAATTCCTAACAAAGTTTTGACACAGATTCCCAATTCGGGCATTCAGAACATATAGCACGTTGCTGTAAGCAAGCAGATTCTCATTCAAAGATGCAAGTTACTAGGTAGGAACAAGTTTGTATAGGTATTTCAAAGATGCCCAGAACTGAGCTAAACTTGGTATGTGTCCAACTCCTAGAAATAACTTCATGCCCCATCTCCCTTACTCCCAGCTAGTAAGGATCACATAATTCCTAACAATGTTTTGACACAAATTCCCAATTCGGGCATTCAGAACATATAGCACGTTGCTGTAAGCAAGCACATTTTCATTCAAAGTTGCAAGTTACCATGTAGGAACAAGTTTGTATAGGTATTTCAAAGATGCCCAGAACTGAGCTAAACTTGCTATGTGTCCAACTCCTAGAAATAACTTCATGCCCCATCTCCCTTACTTCCAGCTAGTAAGGATCACATAATTCGTAACAAAGTTTTGACACAGATTCCCAATTCGGGCATTCAGAACATATAGCACGTTGCTGTAAGCAAGCAGATTCCCATTCAAAGATGCAAGTTACTATGTAGGAACAAGTTTGTATAGGTATTTCAAAGATGCCCAGAACTGAGCTAAACTTGCTATGTGTCCAACTCCTAGAAATAACTTCATGCCCCATCTCCCTTACTTCCAGCTAGTAAGGATCACATAATTCCTAACAAAGTTTTGACACAGATTCCCAATTCGGGCATTCAGAACATATAGCACGTTGCTGTAAGCAAGCACATTTAAATTCAAAGTTGCAAGTTACTTTGTAGGAACAAGTTTGTATAGGTATTTCCAAGATGCCCAGAACTGAGCTAAACTTGGTATGTGTCCAACTCCTAGAAATAACTTCATGCCCCATCTCCCTTACTTCCAGCTAGTAAGGATCACATAATTCCTAACAAAGTTTTGACACAGATTCCCAATTCGGGCATTCAGAACATATAGCACGTTGCTGTAAGCAAGCACATTCTCATTCAAAGATGCAAGTTACTATGTAGGAACAAGTTTGTATAGGTATTTCAAAGATGCCCAGAACTGAGCTAAACTTGGTATGTGTCCAACTCCTAGAAATAACTTCATGCCCCATCTCCCTTACTTCCAGCTAGTAAGGATCACATAATTCCTAACAAAGTTTTGACACAGATTCCCAATTCGGGCATTCAGAACATATAGCACGTTGCTGTAAGCAAGCACATTTTCATTCAAAGTTGCAAGTTACTAGGTAGGAACAAGTTTGTATAGGTATTTCAAAGATGCCCAGAACTGAGCTCAACTTGGTATGTGTCCAACTCCTAGAAGTAACTTCATGCCCCATCTCCCTTACTTCCAGCTAGTAAGGATCACATAATTCCTAACAAAGTTTTGACACAGATTCCCTATTCGGGCATTCAGAACATATAGCACGTTGCTGTAAGCAAGCAGATTCTCATTCAAAGATGCAAGTTACGAGGTAGGAACAAGATTGTATAGGTATTTCAAAGATGCCCAGAACTGAGCTCAACTTGGTATGTGTCCAACTCCTAGAAGTAACTTCATGCCCCATCTCCCTTACTTCCAGCTAGTAAGGATCACATAATTTCTAACAAAGTTTTGACACAGATTCCCTATTCGGGCATTCAGAACATATAGCACGTTGCTGCAAGCAAGCACATTCTCATTCAAAGATGCAAGTTACTAGGTAGGAACAAGTTTGTATAGGTATTTCAAAGATGCCCAGAACTGAGCTAAACTTGGTATGTGTCCAACTCCTAGAAGTAACTTCATGCCTCATCTCCCTTACTTCCAGCTAGTAAGGATCACATAATTCCTAACAAAGTTTTGACACAGATTCCCAAATCGGGCATTCAGAACATATAGCACGTTGCTGCAAGCAAGCACATTCTCATTCAAAGTTGCATGTTACTATGTAGGAACAAGTTTGTATAGGTATTTCAAAGATGCCCAGAACTGAGCTAAACTTGGTATGTGTCCAACTCCTAGAAATAACTTCATGCCCCATCTCCCTTACTTCCAGCTAGTAAGGATCACATAATTCCTAACAAAGTTTTGACACAGATTCCCAATTCGGGCCTTCAGAACATATAGCACGTTGCTGTAAGCAAGCACATTCTCATTCAAAGATGCAAGTTACTATGTAGGAACAAGTTTGTATAGGTATTTCAAAGATGCCCAGAACTGAGCTAAACTTGGTATGTGTCCAACTCCTAGAAATAACTTCATGCCCCATCTCCCTTACTTCCAGCTAGTAAGGATCACATAATTCCTAACAAAGTTTTGACACAGATTCCCAATTCGGGAATTCAGAACATATAGCACGTTGCTGTAAGCAAGCAGATTCCCATTCAAAGATGCAAGTTACTATGTAGGAACAAGTTTGTATAGGTATTTCAAAGATGCCCAGAACTGAGCTAAACTTGGTATGTGTCCAACTCCTAGAAATAACTTCATGCCCCATCTCCCTTACTTCCAGCTAGTAAGGATCACATAATTCCTAACAGTTTTGACACAGATTGCCAATTCGGGCATTCAGAACATATAGCACGCTGCTGTAAGCAAGCACATTCTCATTCAAAGATGCAAGTTACTATGTAGGAACAAGTTTGTATAGGTATTTCAAAGATGCCCAGAACTGAGCTAAACTTGGTATGTGTCCAACTCCTAGAAATAACTTCATGCCCCATCTCCCTTACTTCCAGCTATTAAGGATCACATAATTCCTAACAAAGTTTTGACACAGATTCCCAATTCGGGCATTCAGAACATATAGCACGTTGCTGTTAGCAAGCAGATTTTCATTCAAAGTTGCAAGTTACTATGTAGGAACAAGTTTGTATAGGTACTTCAAAGATGCCCAGAACTGAGCTAAACTTGGTATGTGTCCAACTCCTAGAAATAACTTCATGCCCCATCTCCCTTACTTCCAGCTAGTAAGGATCACATAATTCCTAACAAAGTTTTGACACAGATTCCCAATTCGGGCATTCAGAACATATAGCACGTTGCTGTAAGCAAGCAGATTCTCATTCAAAGATGCAAGTTACTAGGTAGGAACAAGTTTGTATAGGTATTTCAAAGATGCCCAGAACTGAGCTAAACTTGGTATGTGTCCAACTCCTAGAAATAACTTCATGCCCCATCTCCCTTACTCCCAGCTAGTAAGGATCACATAATTCCTAACAATGTTTTGACACAAATTCCCAATTCGGGCATTCAGAACATATAGCACGTTGCTGTAAGCAAGCACATTTTCATTCAAAGTTGCAAGTTACCATGTAGGAACAAGTTTGTATAGGTATTTCAAAGATGCCCAGAACTGAGCTAAACTTGCTATGTGTCCAACTCCTAGAAATAACTTCATGCCCCATCTCCCTTACTTCCAGCTAGTAAGGATCACATAATTCGTAACAAAGTTTTGACACAAATTCCCAATTCGGGCATTCAGAACATATAGCACGTTGCTGTAAGCAAGCAGATTCTCATTCAAAGTTGCAAGTTACTAGGTAGGAACAAGTTTGTATAGGTATTTCAAAGATGCCCAGAACTGAGCTAAACTTGGTATGTGTCCAACTCCTAGAAATAACTTCATGCCCCATCTCCCTTACTTCCAGCTAGTAAGGATCACATAATTCCTAACAAAGTTTTGACACAGATTCCCAATTCGGGCATTCAGAACATATAGCACGTTGCTGTTAGCAATCACATTTTCATTCAAAGTTGCAAGTTACTATGTAGGAACAAGTTTGTATAGGTATTTCAAAGATGCCCAGAACTGAGCTAAACTTGGTATGTGTCCAACTCCTAGAAATAACTTCATGCCCCATCTCCCTTACTTCCAGCTAGTAAGGATCACATAATTCCTAACAGTTTTGACACAGATTCCCAATTCGGGCATTCAGAACATATAGCACGTTGCTGTAAGCAAGCACATTCTCATTCAAAGATGCAAGTTACTATGTAGGAACAAGTTTGTATAGGTATTTCAAAGATGCCCAGAACTGAGCTAAACTTGCTATGTGTCCAACTCCTAGAAATAACTTCATGCCCCATCTCCCTTACTTCCAGCTAGTAAGGATCACATAATTCCTAACAAAGTTTTGACACAGATTGCCAATTCGGGCATTCAGAACATATAGCACGTTGCTGTAAGCAAGCACATTCTCATTCAAAGTTGCAAGTTACTATGTAGGAACAAGTTTGTATAGGTATTTCAAAGATGCCCAGAACTGAGCTAAACTTGGTATGTGTCCAACTCCTAGAAATAACTTCATGCCCCATCTCCCTTACTTCCAGCTAGTAAGGATCACATAATTCCTAACAAAGTTTTGACACAGATTCCCAATTCGGGCATTCAGAACATATAGCACGTTGCTGTAAGCAAGCAGATTCCCATTCAAAGATGCAAGTTACTATGTAGGAACAAGTTTGTATAGGTATTTCAAAGATGCCCAGAACTGAGCTAAACTTGGTATGTGTCCAACTCCTAGAAATAACTTCATGCCCCATCTCCCTTACTTCCAGCTAGTAAGGATCACATAATTCCTAACAGTTTTGACACAGATTCCCAATTCGGGCATTCAGAACATATAGCACGTTGCTGTAAGCAAGCACATTCTCATTCAAAGATGCAAGTTACTATGTAGGAACAAGTTTGTATAGGTATTTCAAAGATGCCCAGAACTGAGCTAAACTTGCTATGTGTCCAACTCCTAGAAATAACTTCATGCCCCATCTCCCTTACTTCCAGCTAGTAAGGATCACATAATTCCTAACAAAGTTTTGACACAGATTCCCAATTCGGGCATTCAGAACATATAGCACGTTGCTGTAAGCAAGCACATTCTCATTCAAAGTTGCAAGTTACTATGTAGGAACAAGTTTGTATAGGTATTTCAAAGATGCCCAGAACTGAGCTAAACTTGGTATGTGTCCAACTCCTAGAAATAACTTCATGCCCCATCTCCCTTACTTCCAGCTAGTAAGGATCACATAATTCCTAACAAAGTTTTGACACAGATTCCCAATTCGGGCATTCAGAACATATAGCACGTTGCTGTAAGCAAGCAGATTCCCATTCAAAGATGCAAGTTACTATGTAGGAACAAGTTTGTATAGGTATTTCAAAGATGCCCTGAACTGAGCTAAACTTGCTATGTGTCCAACTCCTAGAAATAACTTCATGCCCCATCTCCCTTACTTCCAGCTAGTAAGGATCACATAATTCCTAACAAAGTTTTGACACAGATTCCCAATTCGGGCATTCAGAACATATAGCACGTTGCTGTAAGCAAGCAGATTCCCATTCAAAGATGGAAGTTACTATGTAGGAACAAGTTTGTATAGGTATTTCAAAGATGCCCAGAACTGAGCTAAACTTGGTATGTGTCCAACTCCTAGAAATTACTTCATGCCCCATCTCCCTTACTTCCAGCTAGTAAGGATCACATAATTCCTAACAGTTTTGACACAGATTGCCAATTCGGGCATTCAGAACATATAGCACGCTGCTGTAAGCAAGCACATTCTCATTCAAAGATGCAAGTTACTATGTAGGAACAAGTTTGTATAGGTATTTCAAAGATGCCCAGAACTGAGCTAAACTTGGTATGTGTCCAACTCCTAGAAATAACTTCATGCCCCATCTCCCTTACTTCCAGCTAGTAAGGATCACATAATTCCTAACAAAGTTTTGACACAGATTGCCAATTCGGGCATTCAGAACATATAGCACGTTGCTGTAAGCAAGCACATTCTCATTCAAAGATGCAAGTTACTATGTAGGAACAAGTTTGTATAGGTATTTCAAAGATGCCCTGAACTGAGCTAAACTTGCTATGTGTCCAACTCCTAGAAATAACTTCATGCCCCATCTCCCTTACATCCAGCTAGTAAGGATCACATAATTCCTAACAAAGTTTTGACACAGATTCCCAATTCGGGCCTTCAGAACATATAGCACGTTGCTGTAAGCAAGCACATTCTCATTCAAAGATGCAAGTTACTATGTAGGAACAAGTTTGTATAGGTATTTCAAAGATGCCCAGAACTGAGCTAAACTTGGTATGTGTCCAACTCCTAGAAATAACTTCATCCCCCATCTCCATTACTTCCAGCTAGTAAGGATCACATAATTCCTAACAAAGTTTTGACACAGATTCCCAATTCGGGCATTCAGAACATATAGCACGTTGCTGTAAGCAAGCACACTCTCATTCAAAGTTGCAAGTTACTATGTAGGAACAAGTTTGTATAGGTATTTCAAAGATGCCCAGAACTGAGCTAAACTTGGTATGTGTCCAACTCCTAGAAATAACTTCATGCCCCATCTCCCTTACTTCCAGCTAGTAAGGATCACATAATTCCTAACAGTTTTGACACAGATTGCCAATTCGGGCATTCAGAACATATAGCACGTTGCTGTAAGCAAGCACATTCTCATTCAAAGATGCAAGTTACTATGTAGGAACAAGTTTGTATAGGTATTTCAAAGATGCCCAGAACTGAGCTAAACTTGGTATGTGTCCAACTCCTAGAAATAACTTCATGCCCCATCTCCCTTACTTCCAGCTAGTAAGGATCACATAATTCCTAACAAAGTTTTGACACAGATTCCCAATTCGGGCATTCAGAACATATAGCACGTTGCTGTAAGCAAGCACATTTTCATTCAAAGTTGCAAGTTACTATGTAGGAACAAGTTTGTATAGGTACTTCAAAGATGCCCAGAACTGAGCTAAACTTGGTATGTGTCCAACTCCTAGAAATAACTTCATGCCCCATCTCCCTTACTTCCAGCTAGTAAGGATCACATAATTCCTAACAAAGTTTTGACACAGATTGCCAATTCGGGCATTCAGAACATATAGCACGTTGCTGTAAGCAAGCACATTCTCATTCAAAGATGCAAGTTACTATGTAGGAACAAGTTTGTATAGGTATTTCAAAGATGCCCAGAACTGAGCTAAACTTGGTATGTGTCCAACTCCTAGAAATAACTTCATGCCCCATCTCCCTTACTTCCAGCTAGTAAGGATCACATAATTCCTAACAAAGTTTTGACACAGATTCCCAATTCGGGCATTCAGAACATATAGCACGTTGCTGCAAGCAAGCACATTCTCATTCAAAGATGCAAGTTACTATGTAGGAACAAGTTTGTATAGGTATTTCAAAGATGCCCAGAACTGAGCTAAACTTGGTATGTGTCCAACTCCTAGAAATAACTTCATGCCCCATCTCCCTTACTTCCAGCTAGTAAGGATCACATAATTCCTAACAAAGTTTTGACACAGATTCCCTATTCGGGCATTCAGAACATATAGCACGTTGCTGCAAGCAAGCACATTCTCATTCAAAGATGCAAGTTACTATGTAGGAACAAGTTTGTATAGGTATTCCAAAGATGCCCAGAACTGAGCTAAACGTTGTATGTGTCCAACTCCTAGAAATAACTTCATGCCCCATCCCCCTTACTTCCAGCTAGTAAGGATCACATAATTCCTAACAAAGTTTTGACACAGATTCCCTATTCGGGCATTCAGAACATATAGCACGTTGCTGCAAGCAAGCACATTCTCATTCAAAGATGCAAGTTACTATGTAGGAACAAGTTTGTATAGGTATTTCAAAGATGCCCTGAACTGAGCTAAACTTGGTATGTCTCCAACTCCAAGAAATAACTTCATGCCCCATCTCCCTTACTTCCAGCTAGTAAGGATCACATAATTCCTAACAAAGTTTTGACACAGCTTCCCTATTCGGGCATTCAGAACATATAGCACGTTGCTGTAAGCAAGCACATTCTCATTCAAAGTTGCAAGTTACTATGTAGGAACAAGTTTGTATAGGTATTTCAAAGATGCCCAGAACTGAGCTAAACTTGGTATGTGTCCAACTCCTAGAAATAACTTCATGCCCCATCTCCCTTACTTCCAGCTAGTAAGGATGACATAATTCCTAACAAAGTTTTGACACAGATTCCCAATTCGGGCATTCAGAACATATAGCACGTTGCTGTAAGCAAGCAGATTCTCATTCAAAGATGCAAGTTACTAGGTAGGAACAAGTTTGTATAGGTATTTCAAAGATGCCCAGAACTGAGCTAAACTTGGTATGTGTCCAACTCCTAGAAATAACTTCATGCCCCATCTCCCTTACTTCCAGCTAGTAAGGATCACATAATTCCTAACAATGTTTTGACACAAATTCCCAATTCGGGCATTCAGAACATATAGCACGTTGCTGTAAGCAAGCACATTTTCATTCAAAGTTGCAAGTTACCATGTAGGAACAAGTTTGTATAGGTATTTCAAAGATGCCCAGAACTGAGCTAAACTTGGTATGTGTCCAACTCCTAGAAATAACTTCATGCCCCATCTCCCTTACTTCCAGCTAGTAAGGATCACATAATTCCTAACAAAGTTTTGACACAGATTCCCAATTCGGGCATTCAGAACATATAGCACGTTGCTGTAAGCAAGCAGATTCTCATTGAAAGTTGCAAGATACTAGGTAGGAACAAGTTTGTATAGGTATTTCAAAGATGCCCAGAACTGAGCTAAACTTGGTATGTGTCCAACTCCTAGAAATAACTTCATGCCCCATCTCCCTTACTTCCAGCTAGTAAGGATCACATAATTCCTAACAAAGTTTTGACACAGATTCCCAATTCGGGCATTCAGAACATATAGCACGTTGCTGTAAGCAATTACATTTTCATTCAAAGTTGCAAGTTACTATGTAGGAACAAGTTTGTATAGGTATTTCAAAGATGCCCAGAACTGAGCTAAACTTGGTATGTGTCCAACTCCTAGAAATAACTTCATGCCCCATCTCCCTTACTTCCAGCTAGTAAGGATCACATAATTCCTAACAGTTTTGACACAGATTCCCAATTCGGGCATTCAGAACATATAGCACGTTGCTGTAAGCAAGCACATTCTCATTCAAAGATGCAAGTTACTATGTAGGAACAAGTTTGTATAGGTATTTCAAAGATGCCCAGAACTGAGCTAAACTTGCTATGTGTCCAACTCCTAGAAATAACTTCATGCCCCATCTCCCTTACTTCCAGCTAGTAAGGATCACATAATTCCTAACAAAGTTTTGACACAGATTGCCAATTCGGGCATTCAGAACATATAGCACGTTGCTGTAAGCAAGCACATTCTCATTCAAAGATGCAAGTTACTATGTAGGAACAAGTTTGTATAGGTATTTCAAAGATGCCCAGAACTGAGCTAAACTTGCTATGTGTCCAACTCCTAGAAATAACTTCATGCCCCATCTCCCTTACTTCCAGCTAGTAAGGATCACATAATTCCTAACAAAGTTTTGACACAGATTGCCAATTCGGGCATTCAGAACATATAGCACGTTGCTGTAAGCAAGCACATTCTCATTCAAAGATGCAAGTTACTATGTAGGAACAAGTTTGTATAGGTATTTCAAAGATGCCCAGAACAGAGCTAAACTTGGTATGTGTCCAACTCCTAGAAATAACTTCATGCCCCATCTCCCTTACTTCCAGCTAGTAAGGATCACATAATTCCTAACAAAGTTTTGACACAGATTCCCAATTCGGGCATTCAGAACATATAGCACGTTGCTGTAAGCAAGCACATTCTCATTCAAAGTTGCAAGTTACTATGTAGGAACAAGTTTGTATAGGTATTTCAAAGATGCCCAGAACTGAGCTAAACTTGGTATGTGTCCAACTCCTAGAAGTAACTTCATGCCCCATCTCCCTTACTTCCAGCTAGTAAGGATCACATAATTCCTAGCAAAGTTTTGACACAGATTGCCAATTCGGGCATTCAGAACATATAGCACGTTGCTGTAAGCAAGCACATTCTCATTCAAAGATGCAAGTTACTATGTAGGAACAAGTTTGTATAGGTATTTCAAAGATGCCCAGAACTGAGCTAAACTTGCTATGTGTCCAACTCCTAGAAGTAACTTCATGCCCCATCTCCCTTACTTCCAGCTAGTAAGGATCACATAATTCCTAACAAAGTTTTGACACAGATTCCCAATTCGGGCATTCAGAACATATAGCACGTTGCTGTAAGCAAGCACATTTTCATTCAAAGTTGCAAGTTACCATGTAGGAACAAGTTTGTATAGGTATTTCAAAGATGCCCAGAACTGAGCTAAACTTGGTATGTGTCCAACTCCTAGAAATAACTTCATGCCCCATCTCCCTTACTTCCAGCTAGTAAGGATCACATAATTCCTAACAAAGTTTTGACACAGATTCCCAATTCGGGCATTCAGAACATATAGCACGTTGCTGTAAGCAAGCAGATTCTCATTCAAAGTTGCAAGTTACTAGGTAGGAACAAGTTTGTATAGGTATTTCAAAGATGCCCAGAACTGAGCTAAACTTGGTATGTGTCCAACTCCTAGAAATAACTTCCTGCCCCATCTCCCTTACTTCCAGCTAGTAAGGATCACATAATTCCTAACAAAGTTTTGACACAGATTCCCAATTCGGGCATTCAGAACATATAGCACGTTGCTGTAAGCAATTACATTTTCATTCAAAGTTGCAAGTTACTATGTAGGAACAAGTTTGTATAGGTATTTCAAAGATGCCCAGAACTGAGCTAAACTTGGTATGTGTCCAACTCCTAGAAATAACTTCATGCCCCATCTCCCTTACTTCCAGCTAGTAAGGATCACATAATTCCTAACAGTTTTGACACAGATTCCCAATTCCGGCATTCAGAACATATAGCACGTTGCGGTAAGCAAGCACATTCTCATTAAAAGATGCAAGTTACTATGTAGGAACAAGTTTGTATAGGTATTTCAAAGATGCCCAGAACTGAGCTAAACTTGCTATGTGTCCAACTCCTAGAAATAACTTCATGCCCCATCTCCCTTATTTCCAGCTAGTAAGGATCACATAATTCCTAACAAAGTTTTGACACAGATTGCCAATTCGGGCATTCAGAACATATAGCACGTTGCTGTAAGCAAGCACATTCTCATTCAAAGATGCAAGTTACTATGTAGGAACAAGTTTGTATAGGTATTTCAAAGATGCCCAGAACAGAGCTAAACTTGGTATGTGTCCAACTCCTAGAAATAACTTCATGCCCCATCTCCCTTACTTCCAGCTAGTAAGGATCACATAATTCCTAACAAAGTTTTGACACAGATTCCCAATTCGGGCATTCAGAACATATAGCACGTTGCTGTAAGCAAGCACATTCTCATTCAAAGTTGCAAGTTACTATGTAGGAACAAGTTTGTATAGGTATTTCAAAGATGCCCAGAAGTGAGCTAAACTTGGTATGTGTCCAACTCCTAGAAGTAACTTCATGCCCCATCTCCCTTACTTCCAGCTAGTAAGGATCACATAATTCCTAGCAAAGTTTTGACACAGATTGCCAATTCGGGCATTCAGAACATATAGCACGTTGCTGTAAGCAAGCACATTCTCATTCAAAGATGCAAGTTACTATGTAGGAACAAGTTTGTATAGGTATTTCAAAGATGCCCAGAACTGAGCTAAACTTGCTATGTGTCCAACTCCTAGAAGTAACTTCATGCCCCATCTCCCTTACTTCCAGCTAGTAAGGATCACATAATTCCTAACAAAGTTTTGACACAGATTGCCAATTCGGGCATTCAGAACATATAGCACGTTGCTGTAAGCAAGCACATTCTCATTCAAAGTTGCAAGTTACTATGTAGGAACAAGTTTGTATAGGTATTTCAAAGATGCCCAGAACTGAGCTAAACTTGGTATGTGTCCAACTCCTAGAAATAACTTCATGCCCCATCTCCCTTACTTCCAGCTAGTAAGGATCACATAATTCCTAACAGTTTTGACACAGATTCCCAATTCGGGCATTCAGAACATATAGCACGTTGCTGTAAGCAAGCACATTCTCATTCAAAGATGCAAGTTACTATGTAGGAACAAGTTTGTATAGGTATTTCAAAGATGCCCTGAACTGAGCTAAACTTGCTATGTGTCCAACTCCTAGAAATAACTTCATGCCCCATCTCCCTTACTTCCAGCTAGTAAGGATCACATAATTCCTAACAAAGTTTTGACACAGATTCCCAATTCGGGCATTCAGAACATATAGCACGTTGCTGTAAGCAAGCACATTCTCATTCAAAGATGCAAGTTACTATGTAGGAACAAGTTTGTATAGGTATTTCAAAGATGCCCTGAACTGAGCTAAACTTGCTATGTGTCCAACTCCTAGAAATAACTTCATGCCCCATCTCCCTTACTTCCAGCTAGTAAGGATCACATAATTCCTAACAAAGTTTTGACACAGATTGCCAATTCGGGCATTCAGAACATATAGCACGTTGCTGTAAGCAAGCACATTCTCATTCAAAGATGCAAGTTACTATGTAGGAACAAGTTTGTATAGGTATTTCAAAGATGCCCAGAACTGAGCTAAACTTGATATGTGTCCAACTCCTAGAAATAACTTCATGCCCCATCTCCCTTACTTCCAGCTAGTAAGGATCACATAATTCCTAACAAAGTTTTGACACAGATTGCCAATTCGGGAATTCAGAACATATAGCACGTTGCTGTAAGCAAGCACATTCTCATTCAAAAGATGCAAGTTACTATGTAGGAACAAGTTTGTATAGGTATTTCAAAGATGCCCAGAACTGAGCTAAACTTGGTATGTGTCCAACTCCTAGAAATAACTTCATGCCCCATCTCCCTTACTTCCAGCTAGTAAGGATCACATAATTCCTAACAAAGTTTTGACACAGATTCCCAATTCGGGCATTCAGAACATATAGCACGTTGCTGTAAGCAAGCACATTCTCATTCAAAGTTGCAAGTTACTATGTAGGAACAAGTTTGTATAGGTATTTCAAAGATGCCCAGAACTGAGCTAAACTTGGTATGTGTCCAACTCGTCTAAATAACTTCATGCCCCATCTCCCTTACTTCCAGCTAGTAAGGATCACATAATTCCTAACAAAGTTTTGACACAGATTCCCAATTCGGGCATTCAGAACATATAGCACGTTGCTGTAAGCGAGCACATTTTCATTCAAAGTTGCAAGTTACTTTGTAGGAACAAGTTTGTATAGGTATTTCAAAGATGCCCAGAACTGAGCTAAACTTGGTATGTGTCCAACTCCTAGAAATAACTTCATGCCCCATCTCCCTTACTTCCAGCTAGTAAGGATCACATAATTCCTAACAAAGTTTTGACACAGATTCCCAATTCGGGCATTCAGAACATATAGCACGCTGCTGTAAGCAAGCACATTCTCATTCAAAGTTGCAAGTTACTATGTAGGAACAAGTTTGTATAGGTATTTCAAAGATGCCCAGAACTGAGCTAAACTTGGTATGTGTCCAACTCCTAGAAATAACTTCATGCCCCATCTCCCTTACTTCCAGCTAGTAAGGATCACATAATTCCTAACAAAGTTTTGACACAGATTCCCAATTCGGGCATTCAGAACATATAGCACGTTGCTGTAAGCAAGCAGATTCTCATTCAAAGTTGCAAGTTACTAGGTAGGAACAAGTTTGTATAGGTATTTCAAAGATGCCCAGAACTGAGCTAAACTTGGTATGTGTCCAACTCCTAGAAATAACTTCATGCCCCATCTCCCTTACTTCCAGCTAGTAAGGATCACATAATTCCTAACAAAGTTTTGACACAGATTCCCAATTCGGGCATTCAGAACATATAGCACGTTGCTGTAAGCAAGCACATTCTCATTCAAAGTTGCAAGTTACTATGTAGGAACAAGTTTGTATAGGTATTTCAAAGATGCCCAGAACTGAGCTAAACTTGGTATGTGTCCAACTCCTAGAAATAACTTCATGCCCCATCTCCCTTACTTCCAGCTAGTAAGGATCACATAATTCCTAACAAAGTTTTGACACAGATTCCCAATTCGGGCATTCAGAACATATAGCACGTTGCTGTAAGCAAGCAGATTCCCATTCAAAGATGCAAGTTACTATGTAGGAACAAGTTTGTATAGGTATTTCAAAGATGCCCTGAACTGAGCTAAACTTGCTATGTGTCCAACTCCTAGAAATAACTTCATGCCCCATCTCCCTTACTTCCAGCTAGTAAGGATCACATAATTCCTAACAAAGTTTTGACACAGATTCCCAATTCGGGCATTCAGAACATATAGCACGTTGCTGTAACCAAGCACATTCTCATTCAAAGATGCAAGTTACTATGTAGGAACAAGTTTGTATAGGTATTTCAAAGATGCCCAGAACTGAGCTAAACTTGATATGTGTCCAACTCCTAGAAATAACTTCATGCCCCATCTCCCTTACTTCCAGCTAGTAAGGATCACATAATTCCTAACAAAGTTTTGACACAGATTCCCAATTCGGGCATTCAGAACATATAGCACGTTGCTGTAAGCAAGCACATTCTCATTCAAAGATGCAAGTTACTATGTAGGAACAAGTTTGTATAGGCATTTCAAAGATGCCCAGAACTGAGCTAAACTTGGTATGTGTCCAAATCCTAGAAATAACTTCATGCCCCATCTCCCTTACTTCCAGCTAGTAAGGATCACATAATTCCTAACAAAGTTTTGACACAGATTCCCAATTCGGGCATTCAGAACATATAGCACGCTGCTGTAAGCAAGCACATTCTCATTCAAAGTTGCAAGTTACTATGTAGGAACAAGTTTGTATAGGTATTTCAAAGATGCCCAGAACTGAGCTAAACTTGGTATGTGTCCAACTCCTAGAAATAACTTCATGCCCCATCTCCCTTACTTCCAGCTAGTAAGGATCACATAATTCCTAACAAAGTTTTGACACAGATTCCCAATTCGGGCATTCAGAACATATAGCACGCTGCTGTAAGCAAGCACATTTTCATTCAAAGTTGCAAGTTACTTTGTAGGAACAAGTTTGTATAGGTATTTCAAAGATGCCCAGAACTGAGCTAAACTTGGTATGTGTCCAACTCCTAGAAATAAATTCATGACCCATCTCCCTTACTTCCAGCTAGTAAGGATCACATAATTCCTAACAAAGTTTTGACACAGATTCCCAATTCGGGCATTCAGAACATATAGCACGCTGCTGTAAGCAAGCACATTCTCATTCAAAGTTGCAAGTTACTATGTAGGAACAAGTTTGTATAGGTATTTCAAAGATGCCCAGAACTGAGCTAAACTTGGTATGTGTCCAACTCCTAGAAATAACTTCATGCCCCATCTCCCTTACTTCCAGCTAGTAAGGATCACATAATTCCTAACAAAGTTTTGACACAGATTCCCAATTCGGGCATTCAGAACATATAGCACGTTGCTGTAAGCAAGCAGATTCTCATTCAAAGTTGCAAGTTACTAGGTAGGAACAAGTTTGTATAGGTATTTCAAAGATGCCCAGAACTGAGCTAAACTTGGTATGTGTCCAACTCCTAGAAATAACTTCATGCCCCATCTCCCTTACTTCCAGCTAGTAAGGATCACATAATTCCTAACAAAGTTTTGACACAGATTCCCAATTCGGGCATTCAGAACATATAGCACGTTGCTGTAAGAAAGCACATTCTCATTCAAAGTTGCAAGTTACTATGTAGGAACAAGTTTGTATAGGTATTTCAAAGATGCCCAGAACTGAGCTAAACTTGGTATGTGTCCAACTCCTAGAAATAACTTCATGCCCCATCTCCCTTACTTCCAGCTAGTAAGGATCACATAATTCCTAACAGTTTTGACACAGATTCCCAATTCGGGCATTCAGAACATATAGCACGTTGCTGTAAGCAAGCAGATTCCCATTCAAAGATGCAAGTTACTATGTAGGAACAAGTTTGTATAGGTATTTCAAAGATGCCCTGAACTGAGCTAAACTTGCTATGTGTCCAACTCCTAGAAATAACTTCATGCCCCATCTCCCTTACTTCCAGCTAGTAAGGATCACATAATTCCTAACAAAGTTTTGACACAGATTCCCAATTCGGGCATTCAGAACATATAGCACGTTGCTGTAACCAAGCACATTCTCATTCAAAGATGCAAGTTACTATGTAGGAACAAGTTTGTATAGGTATTTCAAAGATGCCCAGAACTGAGCTAAACTTGATATGTGTCCAACTCCTAGAAATAACTTCATGCCCCATCTCCCTTACTTCCAGCTAGTAAGGATCACATAATTCCTAACAAAGTTTTGACACAGATTCCCAATTCGGGCATTCAGAACATATAGCACGTTGCTGTAAGCAAGCACATTCTCATTCAAAGATGCAAGTTACTATGTAGGAACAAGTTTGTATAGGCATTTCAAAGATGCCCAGAACTGAGCTAAACTTGGTATGTGTCCAACTCCTAGAAATAACTTCATGCCCCATCTCCCTTACTTCCAGCTAGTAAGGATCACATAATTCCTAACAAAGTTTTGACACAGATTGCCAATTCGGGCATTCAGAACATATAGCACGCTGCTGTAAGCAAGCACATTCTCATTCAAAGTTGCAAGTTACTATGTAGGAACAAGTTTGTATAGGCATTTCAAAGATGCCCAGAACTGAGCTAAACTTGGTATGTGTCCAACTCCTAGAAATAACTTCATGCCCCATCTCCCTTACTTCCAGCTAGTAAGGATCACATAATTCCTAACAAAGTTTTGACACAGATTCCCAATTCGGGCATTCAGAACATATAGCACGTTGCTGTAAGCAAGCACATTTTCATTCAAAGTTGCAAGTTACTTTGTAGGAACAAGTTTGTATAGGTATTTCAAAGATGCCCAGAACTGAGCTAAACTTGGTATGTGTCCAACTCCTCTAAATAACTTCATGCCCCATCTCCCTTACTTCCAGCTAGTAAGGATCACATAATTCCTAACAAAGTTTTGACACAGATTCCCAATTCGGCCATTCAGAACATATAGCACGCTGCTGTAAGCAAGCACATTCTCATTCAAAGTTGCAAGTTACTATGTAGGAACAAGTTTGTATAGGTATTTCAAAGATGCCCAGAACTGAGCTAAACTTGGTATGTGTCCAACTCCTAGAAATAACTTCATGCCCCATCTCCCTTACTTCCAGCTAGTAAGGATCACATAATTCCTAACAAAGTTTTGACACAGATTCCCAATTCGGGCATTCAGAACATATAGCACGCTGCTGTAAGCAAGCACATTCTCATTCAAAGTTGCAAGTTACTTTGTAGGAACAAGTTTGTATAGGTATTTCAAAGATGCCCAGAACTGAGCTAAACTTGGTATGTGTCCAACTCCTAGAAATAACTTCATGCCCCATCTCCCTTACTTCCAGCTAGTAAGGATCACATAATTCCTAACAAAGTTTTGACACAGATTCCCAATTCGGGCATTCAGAACATATAGCACGTTGCTGTAAGCAAGCACATTCTCATTCAAAGATGCAAGTTAATATGTAGGAACAAGTTTGTATAGGTATTTCAAAGATGCCCAGAACTGAGCTAAACTTGGTATGTGTCCAACTCCTAGAAATAACTTCATGCCCCATCTCCCTTACTTCCAGCTAGTAAGGATCACATAATTCCTAACAAAGTTTTGACACAGATTCCCAATTCGGGCATTCAGAACATATAGCACGCTGCTGTAAGCAAGCACATTCTCATTCAAAGTTGCAAGTTACTATGTAGGAACAAGTTTGTATAGGTATTTCAAAGATGCCCAGAACTGAGCTAAACTTGGTATGTGTCCAACTCCTAGAAATAACTTCATGCCCCATCTCCCTTACTTCCAGCTAGTAAGGATCACATAATTCCTAACAAAGTTTTGACACAGATTCCCAATTCGGGCATTCAGAACATATAGCACGTTGCTGTAAGCAAGCACATTTTCATTCAAAGATGCAAGTTACTATGTAGGAACAAGTTTGTATAGGTATTTCAAAGATGCCCAGATCTGAGCTAAACTTGGTATGTGTCCAACTCCAAGAAATAACTTCATGCCCCATCTGCCTTACTTCCAGCTAGTAAGGATCACATAATTCCTAACAAAGTTTTGACACAGATTCCCAATTCGGGCATTCAGAACATATAGCACGTTGCTGCAAGCAAGCACATTCTCATTCAAAGTTGCAAGTTACTATGTAGGAACAAGTTTGTATAGGTATTTCAAAGATGCCCAGAACTGAGCTAAACTTGGTATGTGTCCAACTCCTAGAAATAACTTCATGCCCCATCTCCCTTACTTCCAGCTAGTAAGGATCACATAATTCCTAACAAAGTTTTGACACAGATTCCCAATTCGGGCATTCAGAACATATAGCACGTTGCTGTAAGCAAGCAGATTTTCATTCAAAGTTGCAAGTTACTAGGTAGGAACAAGTTTGTATAGGTATTTCAAAGATGCCCAGAACTGAGCTAAACTTGGTATGTGTCCAACTCCTAGAAATAACTTCATGCCCCATCTCCCTTACTTCCAGCTAGTAAGGATCACGTAATTCCTAACAAAGTTTTGACACAGATTCCCAATTCGGGCATTCAGAACATATAGCACGTTGCTGTAAGCAATCACATTTTCATTCAAAGTTGCAAGTTACTATGTAGGAACAAGTTTGTATAGGTATTTCAAAGATGCCCAGAACTGAGCTAAACTTGGTATGTGTCCAACTCCTAGAAATAACATCATGCCCCATCTCCCTTACTTCCAGCTAGTAAGGATCACATAATTCCTAACAGTTTTGACACAGATTCCCAATTCGGGCATTCAGAACATATAGCACGTTGCTGTAAGCAAGCACATTCTCATTCAAAGATGCAAGTTACTATGTAGGAACAAGTTTGTATAGGTATTTCAAAGATGCCCAGAACTGAGCTAAACTTGGTATGTGTCCAACTCCTAGAAATAACTTCATGCCCCATCTCCCTTACTTCCAGCTAGTAAGGATCACATAATTCCTAACAAAGTTTTGACACAGATTCCCAATTCGGGCATTCAGAACATATAGCACGTTGCTGTAACCAAGCACATTCTCATTCAAAGATGCAAGTTACTATGTAGGAACAAGTTTGTATAGGTATTTCAAAGATGCCCAGAACTGAGCTAAACTTGATATGTGTCCAACTCCTAGAAATAACTTCATGCCCCATCTCCCTTACTTCCAGCTAGTAAGGATCACATAATTCCTAACAAACTTTTGACACAGATTGCCAATTCGGGCATTCAGAACATATAGCACGTTGCTGTAAGCAAGCACATTCTCATTCAAAGATGCAAGTTACTATGTAGGAACAAGTTTGTATAGGCATTTCAAAGATGCCCAGAACTGAGCTAAACTTGGTATGTGTCCAACTCCTAGAAATAACTTCATGCCCCATCTCCCTTACTTCCAGCTAGTAAGGATCACATAATTCCTAACAAAGTTTTGACACAGATTCCCAATTCGGGCATTCAGAACATATAGCACGCTGCTGTAAGCAAGCACATTCTCATTCAAAGTTGCAAGTTACTATGTAGGAACAAGTTTGTATAGGTATTTCAAAGATGCCCAGAACTGAGCTAAACTTGGTATGTGTCCAACTCCTAGAAATAACTTCATGCCCCATCTCCCTTACTTCCAGCTAGTAAGGATCACATAATTCCTAACAAAGTTTTGACACAGATTCCCAATTCGGGCATTCAGAACATATAGCACGTTGCTGTAAGCAAGCACATTTTCATTCAAAGTTGCAAGTTACTTTGTAGGAACAAGTTTGTATAGGTATTTCAAAGATGCCCAGAACTGAGCTAAACTTGGTATGTGTCCAACTCCTCTAAATAACTTCATGCCCCATCTCCCTTACTTCCAGCTAGTAAGGATCACATAATTCCTAACAAAGTTTTGACACAGATTCCCAATTCGGGCATTCAGAACATATAGCACGCTGCTGTAAGCAAGCACATTCTCATTCAAAGTTGCAAGTTACTATGTAGGAACAAGTTTGTATAGGTATTTCAAAGATGCCCAGAACTGAGCTAAACTTGGTATGTGTCCAACTCCTAGAAATAACTTCATGCCCCATCTCCCTTACTTCCAGCTAGTAAGGATCACATAATTCCTAACAAAGTTTTGACACAGATTCCCAATTCGGGCATTCAGAACATATAGCACGCTGCTGTAAGCAAGCACATTTTCATTCAAAGTTGCAAGTTACTTTGTAGGAACAAGTTTGTATAGGTATTTCAAAGATGCCCAGAACTGAGCTAAACTTGGTATGTGTCCAACTCCTAGAAATAACTTCATGCCCCATCTCCCTTACTTCCAGCTAGTAAGGATCACATAATTCCTAACAAAGTTTTGACACAGATTCCCAATTCGGGCATTCAGAACATATAGCACGTTGCTGTAAGCAAGCACATTCTCATTCAAAGATGCAAGTTACTATGTAGGAACAAGTTTGTATAGGTATTTCAAAGATGCCCAGAACTGAGCTAAACTTGGTATGTGTCCAACTCCTAGAAATAACTTCATGCCCCATCTCCCTTACTTCCAGCTAGTAAGGATCACATAATTCCTAACAAAGTTTTGACACAGATTCCCAATTCGGGCATTCAGAACATATAGCACGCTGCTGTAAGCAAGTACATTCTCATTCAAAGTTGCAAGTTACTATGTAGGAACAAGTTTGTATAGGTATTTCAAAGATGCCCAGAACTGAGCTAAACTTGGTATGTGTCCAACTCCTAGAAATAACTTCATGCCCCATCTCCCTTACTTCCAGCTAGCAAGGATCACATAATTCCTAACAAAGTTTTGACACAGATTCCCAATTCGGGCATTCAGAACATATAGCACGTTGCTGTAAGCAAGCTCATTTTCATTCAAAGATGCAAGTTACTACGTAGGAACAAGTTTGTATAGGTATTTCAAAGATGCCCAGATCTGAGCTAAACTTGGTATGTGTCCAACTCCAAGAAATAACTTCATGCCCCATCTGCCTTACTTCCAGCTAGTAAGGATCACATAATTCCTAACAAAGTTTTGACACAGATTCCCAATTCGGGCATTCAGAACATATAGCACGTTGCTGCAAGCAAGCACATTCTCATTCAAAGTTGCAAGTTACTATGTAGGAACAAGTTTGTATAGGTATTTCAAAGATGCCCAGAACTGAGCTAAACTTGGTATGTGTCCAACTCCTAGAAATAACTTCATGCCCCATCTCCCTTACTTCCAGCTAGTAAGGATCACATAATTCCTAACAAAGTTTTGACACAGATTCCCAATTCGGGCATTCAGAACATATAGCACGTTGCTGTAAGCAAGCAGATTTTCATTCAAAGTTGCAAGTTACTAGGTAGGAACAAGTTTGTATAGGTATTTCAAAGATGCCCAGAACTGAGCTAAACTTGGTATGTGTCCAACTCCTAGAAATAACTTCATGCCCCATCTCCCTTACTTCCAGCTAGTAAGGATCACGTAATTCCTAACAAAGTTTTGACACAGATTCCCAATTCGGGCATTCAGAACATATAGCACGTTGCTGTAAGCAATCACATTTTCATTCAAAGTTGCAAGTTACTATGTAGGAACAAGTTTGTATAGGTATTTCAAAGATGCCCAGAACTGAGCTAAACTTGGTATGTGTCCAACTCCTAGAAATAACATCATGCCCCATCTCCCTTACTTCCAGCTAGTAAGGATCACATAATTCCTAACAGTTTTGACACAGATTCCAAATTCGGGCATTCAGAACATATAGCACGTTGCTGTAAGCAAGCACATTCTCATTCAAAGATGCAAGTTACTATGTAGGAACAAGTTTGTATAGGTATTTCAAAGATGCCCAGAACTGAGCTAAACTTGGTATGTGTCCAACTCCTAGAAATAACTTCATGCCCCATCTCCCTTACTTCCAGCAGGTAAGGATCACATAATTCCTAACAAAGTTTTGACACAGATTCCCAATTCGGGCATTCAGAACATATAGCACGTTGCTGTAAGCAAGCACATTCTCATTCAAAGTTGCAAGTTACTATGTAGGAACAAGTTTGTATAGGTATTTCAAAGATGCCCAGAACTGAGCTAAACTTGGTATGTGTCCAACTCCTAGAAATAACTTCATGCCCCATCTCCCTTACTTCCAGCTAGTAAGGATCACATAATTCCTAACAAAGTTTTGACACAGATTCCCAATTCGGGCATTCAGAACATATAGCACGTTGCTGTAAGCGAGCACATTTTCATTCAAAGTTGCAAGTTACTTTGTAGGAACAAGTTTGTATAGGTATTTCAAAGATGCCCAGAACTGAGCTAAACTTGGTATGTGTCCAACTCCTAGAAATAACTTCATGCCCCATCTCCCTTACTTCCAGCTAGTAAGGATCACATAATTCCTAACAAAGTTTTGACACAGATTCCCAATTCGGGCATTCAGAACATATAGCACGCTGCTGTAAGCAAGCACATTCTCATTCAAAGTTGCAAGTTACTATGTAGGAACAAGTTTGTATAGGTATTTCAAAGATGCCCAGAACTGAGCTAAACTTGGTATGTGTCCAACTCCTAGAAATAACTTCATGCCCCATCTCCCTTACTTCCAGCTAGTAAGGATCACATAATTCCTAACAAAGTTTTGACACAGATTCCCAATTCGGGCATTCAGAACATATAGCACGTTGCTGTAAGCAAGCAGATTCTCATTCAAAGTTGCAAGTTACTAGGTAGGAACAAGTTTGTATAGGTATTTCAAAGATGCCCAGAACTGAGCTAAACTTGGTATGTGTCCAACTCCTAGAAATAACTTCATGCCCCATCTCCCTTACTTCCAGCTAGTAAGGATCACATAATTCCTAACAAAGTTTTGACACAGATTCCCAATTCGGGCATTCAGAACATATAGCACGTTGCTGTAAGCAAGCACATTCTCATTCAAAGTTGCAAGTTACTATGTAGGAACAAGTTTGTATAGGTATTTCAAAGATGCCCAGAACTGAGCTAAACTTGGTATGTGTCCAACTCCTAGAAATAACTTGATGCCCCATCTCCCTTACTTCCAGCTAGTAAGGATCACATAATTCCTAACAAAGTTTTGACACAGATTCCCAATTCGGGCATTCAGAACATATAGCACGTTGCTGTAACCAAGCAGATTCCCATTCAAAGATGCAAGTTACTATGTAGGAACAAGTTTGTATAGGTATTTCAAAGATGCCCTGAACTGAGCTAAACTTGCTATGTGTCCAACTCCTAGAAATAACTTCATGCCCCATCTCCCTTACTTCCAGCTAGTAAGGATCACATAATTCCTAACAAAGTTTTGACACAGATTCCCAATTCGGGCATTCAGAACATATAGCACGTTGCTGTAACCAAGCACATTCTCATTCAAAGATGCAAGTTACTATGTAGGAACAAGTTTGTATAGGTATTTCAAAGATGCCCAGAACTGAGCTAAACTTGATATGTGTCCAACTCCTAGAAATAACTTCATGCCCCATCTCCCTTACTTCCAGCTAGTAAGGATCACATAATTCCTAACAAAGTTTTGACACAGATTCCCAATTCGGGCATTCAGAACATATAGCACGTTGCTGTAAGCAAGCACATTCTCATTCAAAGATGCAAGTTACTATGTAGGAACAAGTTTGTATAGGCATTTCAAAGATGCCCAGAACTGAGCTAAACTTGGTATGTGTCCAACTCCTAGAAATAACTTCATGCCCCATCTCCCTTACTTCCAGCTAGTAAGGATCACATAATTCCTAACAAAGTTTTGACACAGATTCCCAATTCGGGCATTCAGAACATATAGCACGCTGCTGTAAGCAAGCACATTCTCATTCAAAGTTGCAAGTTACTATGTAGGAACAAGTTTGTATAGGTATTTCAAAGATGCCCAGAACTGAGCTAAACTTGGTATGTGTCCAACTCCTAGAAATAACTTCATCCCCCATCTCCCTTACTTCCAGCTAGTAAGGATCACATAATTCCTAACAAAGTTTTGACACAGATTCCCAATTCGGGCATTCAGAACATATAGCACGTTGCTGTAAGCAAGCACATTTTCATTCAAAGTTGCAAGTTACTTTGTAGGAACAAGTTTGTATAGGTATTTCAAAGATGCCCAGAACTGAGCTAAACTTGGTATGTGTCCAACTCCTAGAAATAACTTCATGCCCCATCTCCCTTACTTCCAGCTAGTAAGGATCACATAATTCCTAACAAAGTTTTGACACAGATTCCCAATTCGGGCATTCAGAACATATAGCACGCTGCTGTAAGCAAGCACATTCTCATTCAAAGTTGCAAGTTACTATGTAGGAACAAGTTTGTATAGGTATTTCAAAGATGCCCAGAACTGAGCTAAACTTGGTATGTGTCCAACTCCTAGAAATAACTTCATGCCCCATCTCCCTTACTTCCAGCTAGTAAGGATCACATAATTCCTAACAAAGTTTTGACACAGATTCCCAATTCGGGCATTCAGAACATATAGCACGTTGCTGTAAGCAAGCAGATTCTCATTCAAAGTTGCAAGTTACTAGGTAGGAACAAGTTTGTATAGGTATTTCAAAGATGCCCAGAACTGAGCTAAACTTGGTATGTGTCCAACTCCTAGAAATAACTTCATGCCCCATCTCCCTTACTTCCAGCTAGTAAGGATCACATAATTCCTAACAAAGTTTTGACACAGATTCCCAATTCGGGCATTCAGAACATATAGCACGTTGCTGTAAGCAAGCACATTCTCATTCAAAGTTGCAAGTTACTATGTAGGAACAAGTTTGTATAGGTATTTCAAAGATGCCCAGAACTGAGCTAAACTTGGTATGTGTCCAACTCCTAGAAATAACTTCATGCCCCATCTCCCTTACTTCCAGCTAGTAAGGATCACATAATTCCTAACAAAGTTTTGACACAGATTCCCAATTCGGGCATTCAGAACATATAGCACGTTGCTGTAAGCAAGCAGATTCCCATTCAAAGATGCAAGTTACTATGTAGGAACAAGTTTGTATAGGTATTTCAAAGATGCCCTGAACTGAGCTAAACTTGCTATGTGTCCAACTCCTAGAAATAACTTCATGCCCCATCTCCCTTACTTCCAGCTAGTAAGGATCACATAATTCCTAACAAAGTTTTGACACAGATTCCCAATTCGGGCATTCAGAACATATAGCACGTTGCTGTAACCAAGCACATTCTCATTCAAAGATGCAAGTTACTATGTAGGAACAAGTTTGTATAGGTATTTCAAAGATGCCCAGAACTGAGCTAAACTTGATATGTGTCCAACTCCTAGAAATAACTTCATGCCCCATCTCCCTTACTTCCAGCTAGTAAGGATCACATAATTCCTAACAAAGTTTTGACACAGATTCCCAATTCGGGCATTCAGAACATATAGCACGTTGCTGTAAGCAAGCACATTCTCATTCAAAGATGCAAGTTACTATGTAGGAACAAGTTTGTATAGGCATTTCAAAGATGCCCAGAACTGAGCTAAACTTGGTATGTGTCCAACTCCTAGAAATAACTTCATGCCCCATCTCCCTTACTTCCAGCTAGTAAGGATCACATAATTCCTAACAAAGTTTTGACACAGATTGCCAATTCGGGCATTCAGAACATATAGCACGCTGCTGTAAGCAAGCACATTCTCATTCAAAGTTGCAAGTTACTATGTAGGAACAAGTTTGTATAGGCATTTCAAAGATGCCCAGAACTGAGCTAAACTTGGTATGTGTCCAACTCCTAGAAATAACTTCATGCCCCATCTCCCTTACTTCCAGCTAGTAAGGATCACATAATTCCTAACAAAGTTTTGACACAGATTCCCAATTCGGGCATTCAGAACATATAGCACGTTGCTGTAAGCAAGCACATTTTCATTCAAAGTTGCAAGTTACTTTGTAGGAACAAGTTTGTATAGGTATTTCAAAGATGCCCAGAACTGAGCTAAACTTGGTATGTGTCCAACTCCTCTAAATAACTTCATGCCCCATCTCCCTTACTTCCAGCTAGTAAGGATCACATAATTCCTAACAAAGTTTTGACACAGATTCCCAATTCGGGCATTCAGAACATATAGCACACTGCTGTAAGCAAGCACATTCTCATTCAAAGTTGCAAGTTACTATGTAGGAACAAGTTTGTATAGGTATTTCAAAGATGCCCAGAACTGAGCTAAACTTGGTATGTGTCCAACTCCTAGAAATAACTTCATGCCCCATCTCCCTTACTTCCAGCTAGTAAGGATCACATAATTCCTAACAAAGTTTTGACACAGATTCCCAATTCGGGCATTCAGAACATATAGCACGCTGCTGTAAGCAAGCACATTCTCATTCAAAGTTGCAAGTTACTTTGTAGGAACAAGTTTGTATAGGTATTTCAAAGATGCCCAGAACTGAGCTAAACTTGGTATGTGTCCAACTCCTAGAAATAACTTCATGCCCCATCTCCCTTACTTCCAGCTAGTAAGGATCACATAATTCCTAACAAAGTTTTGACACAGATTCCCAATTCGGGCATTCAGAACATATAGCACGTTGCTGTAAGCAAGCACATTCTCATTCAAAGATGCAAGTTAATATGTAGGAACAAGTTTGTATAGGTATTTCAAAGATGCCCAGAACTGAGCTAAACTTGGTATGTGTCCAACTCCTAGAAATAACTTCATGCCCCATCTCCCTTACTTCCAGCTAGTAAGGATCACATAATTCCTAACAAAGTTTTGACACAGATTCCCAATTCGGGCATTCAGAACATATAGCACGCTGCTGTAAGCAAGCACATTCTCATTCAAAGTTGCAAGTTACTATGTAGGAACAAGTTTGTATAGGTATTTCAAAGATGCCCAGAACTGAGCTAAACTTGGTATGTGTCCAACTCCTAGAAATAACTTCATGCCCCATCTCCCTTACTTCCAGCTAGTAAGGATCACATAATTCCTAACAAAGTTTTGACACAGATTCCCAATTCGGGCATTCAGAACATATAGCACGTTGCTGTAAGCAAGCACATTTTCATTCAAAGATGCAAGTTACTATGTAGGAACAAGTTTGTATAGGTATTTCAAAGATGCCCAGATCTGAGCTAAACTTGGTATGTGTCCAACTCCAAGAAATAACTTCATGCCCCATCTGCCTTACTTCCAGCTAGTAAGGATCACATAATTCCTAACAAAGTTTTGACACAGATTCCCAATTCGGGCATTCAGAACATATAGCACGTTGCTGCAAGCAAGCACATTCTCATTCAAAGTTGCAAGTTACTATGTAGGAACAAGTTTGTATAGGTATTTCAAAGATGCCCAGAACTGAGCTAAACTTGGTATGTGTCCAACTCCTAGAAATAACTTCATGCCCCATCTCCCTTACTTCCAGCTAGTAAGGATCACATAATTCCTAACAAAGTTTTGACACAGATTCCCAATTCGGGCATTCAGAACATATAGCACGTTGCTGTAAGCAAGCAGATTTTCATTCAAAGTTGCAAGTTACTAGGTAGGAACAAGTTTGTATAGGTATTTCAAAGATGCCCAGAACTGAGCTAAACTTGGTATGTGTCCAACTCCTAGAAATAACTTCATGCCCCATCTCCCTTACTTCCAGCTAGTAAGGATCACGTAATTCCTAACAAAGTTTTGACACAGATTCCCAATTCGGGCATTCAGAACATATAGCACGTTGCTGTAAGCAATCACATTTTCATTCAAAGTTGCAAGTTACTATGTAGGAACAAGTTTGTATAGGTATTTCAAAGATGCCCAGAACTGAGCTAAACTTGGTATGTGTCCAACTCCTAGAAATAACATCATGCCCCATCTCCCTTACTTCCAGCTAGTAAGGATCACATAATTCCTAACAGTTTTGACACAGATTCCCAATTCGGGCATTCAGAACATATAGCACGTTGCTGTAAGCAAGCACATTCTCATTCAAAGATGCAAGTTACTATGTAGGAACAAGTTTGTATAGGTATTTCAAAGATGCCCAGAACTGAGCTAAACTTGGTATGTGTCCAACTCCTAGAAATAACTTCATGCCCCATCTCCCTTACTTCCAGCTAGTAAGGATCACATAATTCCTAACAAAGTTTTGACACAGATTCCCAATTCGGGCATTCAGAACATATAGCACGTTGCTGTAACCAAGCACATTCTCATTCAAAGATGCAAGTTACTATGTAGGAACAAGTTTGTATAGGTATTTCAAAGATGCCCAGAACTGAGCTAAACTTGATATGTGTCCAACTCCTAGAAATAACTTCATGCCCCATCTCCCTTACTTCCAGCTAGTAAGGATCACATAATTCCTAACAAAGTTTTGACACAGATTGCCAATTCGGGCATTCAGAACATATAGCACGTTGCTGTAAGCAAGCACATTCTCATTCAAAGATGCAAGTTACTATGCAGGAACAAGTTTGTATAGGCATTTCAAAGATGCCCAGAACTGAGCTAAACTTGGTATGTGTCCAACTCCTAGAAATAACTTCATGCCCCATCTCCCTTACTTCCAGCTAGTAAGGATCACATAATTCCTAACAAAGTTTTGACACAGATTCCCAATTCGGGCATTCAGAACATATAGCACGCTGCTGTAAGCAAGCACATTCTCATTCAAAGTTGCAAGTTACTATGTAGGAACAAGTTTGTATAGGTATTTCAAAGATGCCCAGAACTGAGCTAAACTTGGTATGTGTCCAACTCCTAGAAATAACTTCATGCCCCATCTCCCTTACTTCCAGCTAGTAAGGATCACATAATTCCTAACAAAGTTTTGACACAGATTCCCAATTCGGGCATTCAGAACATATAGCACGTTGCTGTAAGCAAGCACATTTTCATTCAAAGTTGCAAGTTACTTTGTAGGAACAAGTTTGTATAGGTATTTCAAAGATGCCCAGAACTGAGCTAAACTTGGTATGTGTCCAACTCCTCTAAATAACTTCATGCCCCATCTCCCTTACTTCCAGCTAGTAAGGATCACATAATTCCTAACAAAGTTTTGACACAGATTCCCAATTCGGGCATTCAGAACATATAGCACGCTGCTGTAAGCAAGCACATTCTCATTCAAAGTTGCAAGTTACTATGTAGGAACAAGTTTGTATAGGTATTTCAAAGATGCCCAGAACTGAGCTAAACTTGGTATGTGTCCAACTCCTAGAAATAACTTCATGCCCCATCTCCCTTACTTCCAGCTAGTAAGGATCACATAATTCCTAACAAAGTTTTGACACAGATTCCCAATTCGGGCATTCAGAACATATAGCACGTTGCTGTAAGCAAGCACATTTTCATTCAAAGTTGCAAGTTACTTTGTAGGAACAAGTTTGTATAGGTATTTCAAAGATGCCCAGAACTGAGCTAAACTTGGTATGTGTCCAACTCCTCTAAATAACTTCATGCCCCATCTCCCTTACTTCCAGCTAGTAAGGATCACATAATTCCTAACAAAGTTTTGACACAGATTCCCAATTCGGGCATTCAGAACATATAGCACGTTGCTGTAAGCAAGTACATTCTCATTCAAAGTTGCAAGTTACTATGTAGGAACAAGTTTGTATAGGTATTTCAAAGATGCCCAGAACTGAGCTAAACTTGGTATGTGTCCAACTCCTAGAAATAACTTCATGCCCCATCTCCCTTACTTCCAGCTAGTAAGGATCACATAATTCCTAACAAAGTTTTGACACAGATTCCCAATTCGGGCATTCAGAACATATAGCACGTTGCTGTAAGCAAGCACATTTTCATTCAAAGATGCAAGTTACTTTGTAGGAACAAGTTTGTATAGGTATTTCAAAGATGCCCAGATCTGAGCTAAACTTGGTATGTGTCCAACTCCAAGAAATAACTTCATGCCCCATCTGCCTTACTTCCAGCTAGTAAGGATCACATAATTCCTAACAAAGTTTTGACACAGATTCCCAATTCGGGCATTCAGAACATATAGCACGTTGCTGCAAGCAAGCACATTCTCATTCAAAGTTGCAAGTTACTATGTAGGAACAAGTTTGTATAGGTATTTCAAAGATGCCCAGAACTGAGCTAAACTTGGTATGTGTCCAACTCCTAGAAATAACTTCATGCCCCATCTCCCTTACTTCCAGCTAGTAAGGATCACATAATTCCTAACAAAGTTTTGACACAGATTCCCAATTCGGGCATTCAGAACATATAGCACGTTGCTGTAAGCAAGCAGATTTTCATTCAAAGTTGCAAGTTACTAGGTAGGAACAAGTTTGTATAGGTATTTCAAAGATGCCCAGAACTGAGCTAAACTTGGTATGTGTCCAACTCCTAGAAATAACTTCATGCCCCATCTCCCTTACTTCCAGCTAGTAAGGATCACGTAATTCCTAACAAAGTTTTGACACAGATTCCCAATTCGGGCATTCAGAACATATAGCACGTTGCTGTAAGCAATCACATTTTCATTCAAAGTTGCAAGTTACTATGTAGGAACAAGTTTGTATAGTTATTTCAAAGATGCCCAGAACTGAGCTAAACTTGGTATGTGTCCAACTCCTAGAAATAACATCATGCCCCATCTCCCTTACTTCCAGCTAGTAAGGATCACATAATTCCTAACAGTTTTGACACAGATTCCCAATTCGGGCATTCAGAACATATAGCACGTTGCTGTAAGCAAGCACATTCTCATTCAAAGATGCAAGTTACTATGTAGGAACAAGTTTGTATAGGTATTTCAAAGATGCCCAGAACTGAGCTAAACTTGGTATGTGTCCAACTCCTAGAAATAACTTCATGCCCCATCTCCCTTACTTCCAGCAGGTAAGGATCACATAATTCCTAACAAAGTTTTGACACAGATTGCCAATTCGGGCATTTAGAACATATAGCACGTTGCTGTAAGCAAGCACATTCTCATTCAAAGATGCAAGTTACTATGTATGAACAAGTTTGTATAGGTATTTCAAAGATGCCCAGAACTGAGCTAAACTTGGTATGTGTAGAACTCCTAGAAATAACTTCATGCCCCATCTCCCTTACTTCCAGCTAGTAAGGATCACATAATTCCTAACAAAGTTTTGACACAGATTCCCAATTCGGGCATTCAGAACATATAGCACGTTGCTGTAAGCAAGCAGATTCTCATTCAAAGTTGCAAGTTACTAGGTAGGAACAAGTTTGTATAGGTATTTCAAAGATGCCCAGAACTGAGCTAAACTTGGTATGTGTCCAACTCCTAGAAATAACTTCATGCCCCATCTCCCTTACTTCCAGCTAGTAAGGATCACATAATTCCTAACAAAGTTTTGACACAGATTCCCAATTCGGGCATTCAGAACATATAGCACGTTGCTGTAAGCAAGCACATTCTCATTCAAAGTTGCAAGTTACTATGTAGGAACAAGTTTGTATAGGTATTTCAAAGATGCCCAGAACTGAGCTAAACTTGGTATGTGTCCAACTCCTAGAAATAACTTCATGCCCCATCTCCCTTACTTCCAGCTAGTAAGGATCACATAATTCCTAACAAAGTTTTGACACAGATTCCCAATTCGGGCATTCAGAACATATAGCACGTTGCTGTAAGCAAGCAGATTCCCATTCAAAGATGCAAGTTACTATGTAGGAACAAGTTTGTATAGGTATTTCAAAGATGCCCTGAACTGAGCTAAACTTGCTATGTGTCCAACTCCTAGAAATAACTTCATGCCCCATCTCCCTTACTTCCAGCTAGTAAGGATCACATAATTCCTAACAAAGTTTTGACACAGATTCCCAATTCGGGCATTCAGAACATATAGCACGTTGCTGTAACCAAGCACATTCTCATTCAAAGATGCAAGTTACTATGTAGGAACAAGTTTGTATAGGTATTTCAAAGATGCCCAGAACTGAGCTAAACTTGATATGTGTCCAACTCCTAGAAATAACTTCATGCCCCATCTCCCTTACTTCCAGCTAGTAAGGATCACATAATTCCTAACAAAGTTTTGACACAGATTCCCAATTCGGGCATTCAGAACATATAGCACGCTGCTGTAAGCAAGCACATTCTCATTCAAAGTTGCAAGTTACTATGTAGGAACAAGTTTGTATAGGTATTTCAAAGATGCCCAGAACTGAGCTAAACTTGGTATGTGTCCAACTCCTAGAAATAACTTCATGCCCCATCTCCCTTACTTCCAGCTAGTAAGGATCACATAATTCCTAACAAAGTTTTGACACAGATTCCCAATTCGGGCATTCAGAACATATAGCACGTTGCTGTAAGCAAGCACATTTTCATTCAAAGTTGCAAGTTACTTTGTAGGAACAAGTTTGTATAGGTATTTCAAAGATGCCCAGAACTGAGCTAAACTTGGTATGTGTCCAACTCCTCTAAATAACTTCATGCCCCATCTCCCTTACTTCCAGCTAGTAAGGATCACATAATTCCTAACAAAGTTTTGACACAGATTCCCAATTCGGGCATTCAGAACATATAGCACGCTGCTGTAAGCAAGCACATTCTCATTCAAAGTTGCAAGTTACTATGTAGGAACAAGTTTGTATAGGTATTTCAAAGATGCCCAGAACTGAGCTAAACTTGGTATGTGTCCAACTCCTAGAAATAACTTCATGCCCCATCTCCCTTACTTCCAGCTAGTAAGGATCACATAATTCCTAACAAAGTTTTGACACAGATTCCCAATTCGGGCATTCAGAACATATAGCACGTTGCTGTAAGCAAGCACATTTTCATTCAAAGTTGCAAGTTACTTTGTAGGAACAAGTTTGTATAGGTATTTCAAAGATGCCCAGAACTGAGCTAAACTTGGTATGTGTCCAACTCCTAGAAATAACTTCATGCCCCATCTCCCTTACTTCCAGCTAGTAAGGATCACATAATTCCTAACAAAGTTTTGACACAGATTCCCAATTCGGGCATTCAGAACATATAGCACGTTGCTGTAAGCAAGCACATTCTCATTCAAAGATGCAAGTTAATATGTAGGAACAAGTTTGTATAGGTATTTCAAAGATGCCCAGAACTGAGCTAAACCTGGTATGTGTCCAACTCCTAGAAATAACTTCATGCCCCATCTCCCTTACTTCCAGCTAGTAAGGATCACATAATTCCTAACAAAGTTTTGACACAGATTCCCAATTCGGGCATTCAGAACATATAGCACGTTGCTGTAAGCAAGCACATTTTCATTCAAAGATGCAAGTTACTATGTAGGAACAAGTTTGTATAGGTATTTCAAAGATGCCCAGATCTGAGCTAAACTTGGTATGTGTCCAACTCCAAGAAATAACTTCATGCCCCATCTGCCTTACTTCCAGCTAGTAAGGATCACATAATTCCTAACAAAGTTTTGACACAGATTCCCAATTCGGGCATTCAGAACATATAGCACGTTGCTGCAAGCAAGCACATTCTCATTCAAAGTTGCAAGTTACTATGTAGGAACAAGTTTGTATAGGTATTTCAAAGATGCCCAGAACTGAGCTAAACTTGGTATGTGTCCAACTCCTAGAAATAACTTCATGCCCCATCTCCCTTACTTCCAGCTAGTAAGGATCACATAATTCCTAACAAAGTTTTGACACAGATTCCCAATTCGGGCATTCAGAACATATAGCACGTTGCTGTAAGCAAGCAGATTCCCATTCAAAGATGCAAGTTACTATGTAGGAACAAGTTTGTATAGGTATTTCAAAGATGCCCAGAACTGAGCTAAACTTGCTATGTGTCCAACTCCTAGAAATAACTTCATGCCCCATCTCCCTTACTTCCAGCTAGTAAGGATCACATAATTCCTAACAAAGTTTTGACACAGATTCCCAATTCGGGCATTCAGAACATATAGCACGTTGCTGTAAGCAAGCACATTTTCATTCAAAGTTGCAAGTTACTTTGTAGGAACAAGTTTGTATAGGTATTTCAAAGATGCCCAGAACTGAGCTCAACTTGGTATGTGTCCAACTCCTAGAAATAACTTCATGCCCCATCTCCCTTACTTCCAGCTAGTAAGGATCACATAATTCCTAACAAAGTTTTGACACAGATTCCCAATTCGGGCATTCAGAACATATAGCACGTTGCTGTAAGCAAGCAGATTCTCATTCAAAGATGCAAGTTACTAGGTAGGAACAAGTTTGTATAGGTATTTCAAAGATGCCCAGAACTGAGCTCAACTTGGTATGTGTCCAACTCCTAGAAGTATCTTCATGCCCCATCTCCCTTACTTCCAGCTAGTAAGGATCACATAATTTCTAACAAAGTTTTGACACAGCTTCCCTATTCGGGCATTCAGAACATATAGCACGTTGCTGCAAGCAAGCACATTCTCATTCAAAGATGCAAGTTACTAGGTAGGAACAAGTTTGTATAGGTATTTCAAAGATGCCCAGAACTGAGCTAAACTTGGTATGTGTCCAACTCCAAGAAGTAACTTCATGCCCCATCTCCCTTACTTCCAGCTAGTAAGGATCACATAATTCCTAACAAAGTTTTGACACAGATTCCCTATTCGGGCATTCAGAACATATAGCACGTTGCTGCAAGCAAGCACATTCTCATTCAAAGTTGCATGTTACTATGTAGGAACAAGTTTGTATAGGTATTTCAAAGATGCCCAGAACTGAGCTAAACTTGGTATGTGTCCAACTCTTAGAAATAACTTCATGCCCCATCTCCCTTACTTCCAGCTAGTAAGGATCACATAATTTCTAACAAAGTTTTGACACAGATTGCCAATTTGGGCATTCAGAACATATAGCACGTTGCTGTAAGCAAGCACATTCTCATTCAAAGTTGCAAGTTACTATGTAGGAACAAGTTTGTATAGGTATTTCAAAGATGCCCAGAACTGAGCTAAACTTGGTATGTGTCCAACTCCTAGAAATAACTTCATGCCCCATCTCCCTTTCTTCCAGCTAGTAAGGATCACATAATTCCTAACAAAGTTTTGACACAGATTCCCAATTCGGGCCTTCAGAACATATAGCACGTTGCTGTAAGCAAGCACATTCTCATTCAAAGATGCAAGTTACTATGTAGGAACAAGTTTGTATAGGTATTTCAAAGATGCCCAGAACTGAGCTAAACTTGGTATGTGTCCAACTCCTAGAAATAACTTCATGCCCCATCTCCCTTACTTCCAGCTAGTAAGGATCACATAATTCCTAACAAAGTTTTGACACAGATTCCCAATTCGGGCATTCAGAACATATAGCACGTTGCTGTTGGCAAGCAGATTCCCATTCAAAGATGCAAGTTACTATGTAGGAACAAGTTTGTATAGGTATTTCAAAGATGCCCAGAACTGAGCTAAACTTGGTATGTGTCCAACTCCTAGAAATAACTTCATGCCCCATCTCCCTTACTTCCAGCTAGTAAGGATCACATAATTCCTAACAGTTTTGACACAGATTGCCAGTTCGGGCATTCAGAACCTATAGCACGTTGCTGTAAGCAAGCGCATTCTCATTCAAAGATGCAAGTAACTATGTAGGAACAAGTTTGTATAGGTATTTCAAAGATGCCCAGAACTGAGCTAAACTTGGTATGTGTCCAACTCCTAGAAATAACTTCATGCCCCATCTCCCTTACTTCCAGCTAGTAAGGATCACATAATTCCTAACAAAGTTTTGACACAGATTCCCAATTCGGGCATTCAGAACATGTAGCAGGTTGCTGTAAGCAAGCAGATTCTCATTCAAAGATGCAAGTTACTATGTAGGAACAAGTTTGTATAGGTATTTCAAAGATGCCCAGAACTGAGCTCAACTTGGTATGTGTCCAACTCCTAGAAATAACTTCATGCCCCATCTCCCTTACTTCCAGCTAGTAAGGATCACATAATTCCTAACAATGTTTTCACACAGATTCCCAATTCGGGCATTCAGAACATATAGCACGTTGGTGTAAGCAAGCACATTTTCATTCAAAGTTGCAAGTTACTAGGTAGGAATAAGTTTGTATAGGTATTTCAAAGATGCCCAGAACTGAGCTAAACTTGGTATGTGTCCAACTCCTAGAAATAACTTCATGCCACATCTCCCTTACTTCCAGCTAGTAAGGATCACATAATTCCTAACAAAGTTTTGACACAGATTCCCAATTCGGGCATTCAGAACATATAGCACGTTGCTGCAAGCAAGCACATTCTCATTCAAAGATGCAGGTTACTATGTAGGAACAAGTTTGTATAGGTATTTCAAAGATGCCCAGAACTGAGCTAAACTTGGTATGTGTCCAACTCCTAGAAATAACTTCATGCCCCATCTCCCTTACTTCCAGCTAGTAAGGATCACATAATTCCTAACAAAGTTTTGACACAGATTCCCTATTCGGGCATTCAGAACATATAGCACGTTGCTGCAAGCAAGCACATTCTCATTCAAAGTTGCAAGTTACAATGTAGGAACTAGTTTGTATAGGTATTTCAAAGATGCCCAGAACTGAGCTAAACTTGGTATGTGTCCAACTCCTAGAAATAACTTCATGCCCCATCTCCCTTACTTCCAGCTAGTAAGGATCACATAATTCCTAACAAAGTTTTGACACAGATTCCCAATTCGGGCATTCAGAACATATAGCACGTTGCTGTAAGCAAGCACATTTTCATTCAAAGTTGCAAGTTACTATGTAGGAACAAGTTTGTATAGGTATTTCAAAGATGCCCAGAACTGAGCTAAACTTGGTATGTGTCCAACTCCTAGAAATAACTTCATGCCCCATCTCCCTTACTTCCAGCTAGTAAGGATCACATAATTCCTAACAAAGTTTTGACACAGATTGCCAATTCGGGCATTCAGAACATATAGCACGTTGCTGCAAGCAAGCACATTCTCATTCAAAGATGCAAGTTTCTATGTAGGAACAAGTTTGTATAGGTATTTCAAAGATGCCCAGAACTGAGCTAAACTTGGTATGTGTCCAACTCCTAGAAATAACTTCATGCCCCATCTCCCTTACTTCCAGCTAGTAAGGATCACATAATTCCTAACAAAGTTTTGACACAGATTCCCAATTCGGGCATTCAGAACATATAGCACGTTGCTGTAAGCAAGCACATTTTCATTCAAAGTTGCAAGTTACTATGTAGGAACAAGTTTGTATAGGTATTTCAAAGATGCCCAGAACTGAGCTAAACTTGGTATGTGTCCAACTCCTAGAAATAACTTCATGCCCCATCTCCCTTACTTCCAGCTAGTAAGGATCACATAATTCCTAACAAAGTTTTGACACAGATTCCCAATTCGGGCATTCAGAACATATAGCACGTTGCTGCAAGCAAGCACATTCTCATTCAAAGATGCAAGTTTCTATGTAGGAACAAGTTTGTATAGGTATTTCAAAGATGCCCAGAACTGAGCTAAACTTGGTATGTGTCCAACTCCTAGAAATAACTTCATGCCCCATCTCCCTTACTTCCAGCTAGTAAGGATCACATCATTCCTAACAAAGTTTTGACACAGATTGCCAATTCGGGCATTCAGAACATATAGCACGTTGCTGCAAGCAAGCACATTCTCATTCAAAGATGCAGTTTACTATGTAGGAACAAGTTTGTATAGGTATTTCAAAGATGCCCAGAACTGAGCTAAACTTGGTATGTGTCCAACTCCTAGAAATAACTTCATGCCCCATCTCCCTTACTTCCAGCTAGTAAGGATCACATAATTCCTAACAAAGTTTTGACACAGATTCCCAATTCGGGCATTCAGAACATATAGCACGTTGCTGTAAGCAAGCACATTCTCATTCAAAGTTGCAAGTTACTGTGTAGGAACAAGTTTGTATAGGTATTTCAAAGATGCCCAGAACTGAGCTAAACTTGGTATGTGTCCAACTCCTAGAAATAACTTCATGCCCCATCTCCCTTACTTCCAGCTAGTAAGGATCACATAATTACTAACAAAGTTTTGACACAGATTCCCAATTCGGGCATTCAGAACATATAGCACGTTGCTGTAAGCAAGCACATTCTCATTCAAAGTTGCAAGTTACTATGTAGGAACAAGTTTGTATAGGTATTTCAAAGATGCCCAGAACTGAGCTAAACTTGGTATGTGTCCAACTCCTAGAAATAACTTCATGCCCCATCTCCCTTACTTCCAGCTAGTAAGGATCACATAATTCCTAACAAAGTTTTGACACAGATTCCCAATTCGGGCATTCAGAACATATAGCACGTTGCTGTAAGCAAGCACATTCTCATTCAAAGATGCAAGTTACTATGTAGGAACAAGTTTGTATAGGTATTTCAAAGATGCCCAGAACTGAGCTAAACTTGGTATGTGTTCAACTCCTAGAAATAACTTCATGCCCCATCTCCCTTACTTCCAGCTAGTAAGGATCACATAATTCCTAACAAAGTTTTGACACAGATTGCCAATTCGGGCATTCACAACATATAGCACGTTGCTGTAAGCAAGGACATTCTCATTCAAAGTTGCAAGTTACTATGTAGGAACAAGTTTGTATAGGTATTTCAAAGATGCCCAGAACTGAGCTAAACTTGCTATGTGTCCAACTCCTAGAAATAACTTCATGCCCCATCTCCCTTACTTCCAGCTAGTAAGGATCACATAATTCCTAACAAAGTTTTGACACAGATTCCCTATTCGGGCATTCAGAACATATAGCACGTTGCTGCAAGCAAGCACATTCTCATTCAAAGTTGCAAGTACTATGTAGGAACAAGTTTGTATAGGTATTTCAGAGTTGCCCAGAACTGAGCTAAACTTGGTATGTGTCCAACTCCTAGAAATAACTTCATGCCCCATCTCCCTTACTTCCAGCTAGTAAGGATCACATAATTCCTAACAAAGATTTGACACAGATTGCCAATTCGGGCATTCAGAACATATAGCACGTTGCTGTAAGCAAGCACATTCTCATTCAAAGATGCAAGTTCCTATGTAGGAACAAGATTGTATAGGTATTTCAGAGATGTCCAGAACTGAGCTAAAATTGGTATGTGTCCAACTCCTAGAAATAACTTCATGCCCCATCTCCCTTACTTCCAGCTAGTAAGGATCACATAATTCCTAACAAAGTTTTGACACAGATTCCCAATTCGGGCATTCAGAACATATAGCACGTTGCTGTAAGCAAGCACAATCTCATTCAAAGTTGCAAGTTACTATGTAGGAACAAGTTTGTATAGGTATTTCAAAGATGCCCAGAACTGAGCTAAACTTGGTATTTGTCCAACTCCTAGAAATAACTTCATGCCCCATCTCCCTTACTTCCAGCTAGTAAGGATCACATAATTCCTAACAAAGTTTTGACACAGATTCCCAATTCGGGCATTCAGAACATATAGCACGTTGCTGTAAGCAAGCAGATTCTCATTCAAAGATGCAAGTTACTATGTAGGAACAAGTTTGTATAGGTATTTCAAAGATGCCCAGAACTGAGCTAAACTTGGTATGTGTCCAACTCCTAGAAATAACTTCATGCCCCATCTCCCTTTCTTCCAGCTAGTAAGGATCACATAATTACTAACAAAGTTTTGACACAGATTCCCAATTCGGGCATTCAGAACATATAGCACGTTGCTGTAAGCAAGCAGATTCCCATTCAAAGATGCAAGTTACTATGTAGGAACAAGTTTGTATAGGTATTTCAAAGATGCCCAGAACTGAGCTAAACTTGCTATGTGTCCAACTCCTAGAAATAACTTCATGCCCCATCTCCCTTACTTCCAGCTAGTAAGGATCACATAATTCCTAACAAAGTTTTGACACAGATTCCCAATTCGGGCATTCAGAACATATAGCACGTTGCTGTAAGCAAGCACATTTTCATTCAAAGTTGCAAGTTACTTTGTAGGAACAAGTTTGTATAGGTATTTCAAAGATGCCCAGAACTGAGCTAAACTTGGTATGTGTCCAACTCCTAGAAATAACTTCATGCCCCATCTCCCTTACTTCCAGCTAGTAAGGATCACATAATTCCTAACAAAGTTTTGACACAGATTCCCAATTCGGGCATTCAGAACATATAGCACGTTGCTGTAAGCAAGCACATTCTCATTCAAAGATGCAAGTTACTATGTAGGAACAAGTTTGTATAGGTATTTCAAAGATGCCCAGAACTGAGCTAAACTTGGTATGTGTCCAACTCCTAGAAATAACTTCATGCCCCATCTCCCTTACTTCCAGCTAGTAAGGATCACATAATTCCTAACAAAGTTTTGACACAGATTCCCAATTCGGGCATTCAGAACATATAGCACGTTGCTGTAAGCAAGCACATTTTCATTCAAAGTTGCAAGTTACTAGGTAGGAACAAGTTTGTATAGGTATTTCAAAGATGCCCAGAACTGAGCTCAACTTGGTATGTGTCCAACTCCTAGAAGTAACTTCATGCCCCATCTCCCTTACTTCCAGCTAGTAAGGATCACATAATTCCTAACAAAGTTTTGACACAGATTCCCTATTCGGGCATTCAGAACATATAGCACGTTGCTGTAAGCAAGCAGATTCTCATTCAAAGATGCAAGTTACTAGGTAGGAACAAGATTGTATAGGTATTTCAAAGATGCCCAGAACTGAGCTCAACTTGGTATGTGTCCAACTCCTAGAAGTAACTTCATGCCCCATCTCCCTTACTTCCAGCTAGTAAGGATCACATAATTTCTAACAAAGTTTTGACACAGATTCCCTATTCGGGCATTCAGAACATATAGCACGTTGCTGCAAGCAAGCACATTCTCATTCAAAGATGCAAGTTACTAGGTAGGAACAAGTTTGTATAGGTATTTCAAAGATGCCCAGAACTGAGCTCAACTTGGTATGTGTCCAACTCCTAGAAGTAACTTCATGCCTCATCTCCCTTACTTCCAGCTAGTAAGGATCACATAATTCCTAACAAAGTTTTGAAACAGATTCCCAAATCGGGCATTCAGAACATATAGCACGTTGCTGCAAGCAAGCACATTCTCATTCAAAGTTGCATGTTACTATGTAGGAACAAGTTTGTATAGGTATTTCAAAGATGCCCAGAACTGAGCTAAACTTGGTATGTGTCCAACTCCTAGAAATAACTTCATGCCCCATCTCCCTTACTTCCAGCTAGTAAGGATCACATAATTCCTAACAAAGTTTTGACACAGATTGCCAATTCGGGCATTCAGAACATATAGCACGTTGCTGTAAGCAAGCACATTCTCATTCAAAGTTGCAAGTTACTATGTAGGAACAAGTTTGTATAGGTATTTCAAAGATGCCCAGAACTGAGCTAAACTTGGTATGTGTCCAACTCCTAGAAATAACTTCATGCCCCATCTCCCTTACATCCAGCTAGTAAGGATCACATAATTCCTAACAAAGTTTTGACACAGATTCCCAATTCGGGCCTTCAGAACATATAGCACGTTGCTGTAAGCAAGCACATTCTCATTCAAAGATGCAAGTTACTATGTAGGAACAAGTTTGTATAGGTATTTCAAAGATGCCCAGAACTGAGCTAAACTTGGTATGTGTCCAACTCCTAGAAATAACTTCATGCCCCATCTCCCTTACTTCCAGCTAGTAAGGATCACATAATTCCTAACAAAGTTTTGACACAGATTCCCAATTCGGGCATTCAGAACATATAGCACGTTGCTGTAAGCAAGCAGATTCCCATTCAAAGATGCAAGTTACTATGTAGGAACAGGTTTGTATAGGTATTTCAAAGATGCCCAGAACTGAGCTAAACTTGGTATGTGTCCAACTCCTAGAAATAACTTCATGCCCCATCTCCCTTACTTCCAGCTAGTAAGGATCACATAATTCCTAACAGTTTTGACACAGATTGCCAATTCGGGCATTCAGAACATATAGCACGCTGCTGTAAGCAAGCACATTCTCATTCAAAGATGCAAGTTAATATGTAGGAACAAGTTTGTATAGGTATTTCAAAGATGCCCAGAACTGAGCTAAACTTGGTATGTGTCCAACTCCTAGAAATAACTTCATGCCCCATCTCCCTTACTTCCAGCTAGTAAGGATCACATAATTCCTAACAAAGTTTTGACACAGATTGCCAATTCGGGCATTCAGAACATATAGCACGTTGCTGCAAGCAAGCACATTCTCATTCAAAGTTGCAAGATACTATGTAGGAACAAGTTTGTATAGGTATTTCAAAGATGCCCAGAACTGAGCTAAACTTGGTATGTGTCCAACTCCTAGAAATAACTTCATGCCCCATCTCCCTTACTTCCAGCTAGTAAGGATCACATAATTCCTAACAAAGTTTTGACACAGATTCCCAATTCGGGCATTCAGAACACATAGCACGTTGCTGCAAGCAAGCACATTCTCATTCAAAGATGCAAGTTACTATGTAGGAACAAGTTTGTATAGGTATTTCAAAGATGCCCAGAACTGAGCTAAACTTGGTATGTCTCCAACTCCAAGAAATAACTTCATGCCCCATCTCCCTTACTTCCAGCTAGTAAGGATCACATAATTCCTAACAAAGTTTTGACACAGCTTCCCTATTCGGGCATTCAGAACATATAGCACGTTTCTGTAAGCAAGCACATTCTCATTCAAAGTTGCAAGTTACTATGTAGGAACAAGTTTGTATAGGTATTTCAAAGATGCCCAGAACTGAGCTAAACTTGGTATGTGTCCAACTCCTAGAAATAACTTCATGCCCCATCTCCCTTACTTCCAGCTAGTAAGGATCACATAATTCCTAACAAAGTTTTGACACAGATTGCCAATTCGGGCATTCAGAACATATAGCACGTTGCTGTAAGCAAGCACATTCTCATTCAAAGTTGCAAGTTACTATGTAGGAACAAGTTTGTATAGGTATTTCAAAGATGCCCAGAACTGAGCTAAACTTGGTATGTGTCCAACTCCTAGAAATAACTTCATGCCCCATCTCCCTTACATCCAGCTAGTAAGGATCACATAATTCCTAACAAAGTTTTGACACAGATTCCCAATTCGGGCCTTCAGAACATATAGCACGTTGCTGTAAGCAAGCACATTCTCATTCAAAGATGCAAGTTACTATGTAGGAACAAGTTTGTATAGGTATTTCAAAGATGCCCAGAACTGAGCTAAACTTGGTATGTGTCCAACTCCTAGAAATAACTTCATGCCCCATCTCCCTTACTTCCAGCTAGTAAGGATCACATAATTCCTAACAAAGTTTTGACACAGATTCCCAATTCGGGCATTCAGAACATATAGCACGTTGCTGTAAGCAAGCAGATTCCCATTCAAAGATGCAAGTTACTATGTAGGAACAAGTTTGTATAGGTATTTCAAAGATGCCCAGAACTGAGCTAAACTTGGTATGTGTCCAACTCCTAGAAATAACTTCATGCCCCATCTCCCTTACTTCCAGCTAGTAAGGATCACATAATTCCTAACAGTTTTGACACAGATTGCCAATTCGGGCATTCAGAACATATAGCACGCTGCTGTAAGCAAGCACATTCTCATTCAAAGATGCAAGTTACTATGTAGGAACAAGTTTGTATAGGTATTTCAAAGATGCCCAGAACTGAGCTAAACTTGGTATGTGTCCAACTCCTAGAAATAACTTCATGCCCCATCTCCCTTACTTCCAGCTAGTAAGGATCACATAATTCCTAACAAAGTTTTGACACAGATTGCCAATTCGGGCATTCAGAACATATAGCACGTTGCTGCAAGCAAGCACATTCTCATTCAAAGTTGCAAGATACTATGTAGGAACAAGTTTGTATAGGTATTTCAAAGATGCCCAGAACTGAGCTAAACTTGGTATGTGTCCAACTCCTAGAAATAACTTCATGCCCCATCTCCCTTACTTCCAGCTAGTAAGGATCACATAATTCCTAACAAAGTTTTGACACAGATTCCCAATTTGGGCATTCAGAACACATAGCACGTTGCTGCAAGCAAGCACATTCTCATTCAAAGATGCAAGTTACTATGTAGGAACAAGTTTGTATAGGTATTTCAAAGATGCCCAGAACTGAGCTAAACTTGGTATGTCTCCAACTCCAAGAAATAACTTCATGCCCCATCTCCCTTACTTCCAGCTAGTAAGGATCACATAATTCCTAACAAAGTTTTGACACAGCTTCCCTATTCGGGAATTCAGAACATATAGCACGTTTCTGTAAGCAAGCACATTCTCATTCAAAGTTGCAAGTTACTATGTAGGAACAAGTTTGTATAGGTATTTCAAAGATGCCCAGAACTGAGCTAAACTTGGTATGTGTCCAACTCCTAGAAATAACTTCATGCCCCATCTCCCTTACTTCCAGCTAGTAAGGATCACATAATTCCTAACAAAGTTTTGACACAGATTCCCAATTCGGGCATTCAGAACATCTAGCTCGTTGCTGTAAGCAAGCACATTCTCATTCAAAGTTGCAAGTTACTATGTAGGAACAAGTTTGTATAGGTATTTCAAAGATGCCCAGAACTGAGCTAAACTTGGTATGTGTCCAACTCCTAGAAATAACTTCATGCCCCATCTCCCTTACTTCCAGCTAGTAAGGATGACATAATTCCTAACAAAGTTTTGACACAGATTCCCAATTCGGGCATTCAGAACATATAGCACGTTGCTGTAAGCAAGCAGATTCTCATTCAAAGATGCAAGTTACTAGGTAGGAACAAGTTTGTATAGGTATTTCAAAGATGCCCAGAACTGAGCTAAACTTGGTATGTGTCCAACTCCTAGAAATAACTTCATGCCCCATCTCCCTTACTCCCAGCTAGTAAGGATCACATAATTCCTAACAATGTTTTGACACAAATTCCCAAATCGGGCATTCAGAACATATAGCACGTTGCTGTAAGCAAGCACATTTTCATTCAAAGTTGCAAGTTACCATGTAGGAACAAGTTTGTATAGGTATTTCAAAGATGCCCAGAACTGAGCTAAACTTGGTATGTGTCCAACTCCTAGAAATAACTTCATGCCCCATCTCCCTTACTTCCAGCTAGTAAGGATCACATAATTCCTAACAAAGTTTTGACACAGATTCCCAATTCGGGCATTCAGAACATCTAGCTCGTTGCTGTAAGCAAGCACATTCTCATTCAAAGTTGCAAGTTACTATGTAGGAACAAGTTTGTATAGGTATTTCAAAGATGCCCAGAACTGAGCTAAACTTGGTATGTGTCCAACTCCTAGAAATAACTTCATGCCCCATCTCCCTTACTTCCAGCTAGTAAGGATGACATAATTCCTAACAAAGTTTTGACACAGATTCCCAATTCGGGCATTCAGAACATATAGCACGTTGCTGTAAGCAAGCAGATTCTCATTCAAAGATGCAAGTTACTAGGTAGGAACAAGTTTGTATAGGTATTTCAAAGATGCCCAGAACTCAGCTAAACTTGGTATGTGTCCAACTCCAAGAAGTAACTTCATGCCCCATCTCCCTTACTTCCAGCTAGTAAGGATCACATAATTCCTAACAAAGTTTTGACACAGATTCCCAAATCGGGCATTCAGAACATATAGCACGTTGCTGCAAGCAAGCACATTCTCATTCAAAGTTGCATGTTACTATGTAGGAACAAGTTTGTATAGGTATTTCAAAGATGCCCAGAACTGAGCTAAACTTGGTATGTGTCCAACTCCTAGAAATAACTTCATGCCCCATCTCCCTTACTTCCAGCTAGTAAGGATCACATAATTCCTAACAAAGTTTTGACACAGATTCCCAATTCGGGCATTCAGAACATATAGCACGTTGCTGTAAGCAAGCACATTCTCATTCAAAGTTGCAAGTTACTATGTAGGAACAAGTTTGTATAGGTATTTCAAAGATGCCCAGAACTGAGCTAAACTTGGTATGTGTCCAACTCCTAGAAATAACTTCATGCCCCATCTCCCTTACTTCCAGCTAGTAAGGATCACATAATTCCTAACAGTTTTGACACAGATTGCCAATTCGAGCATTCAGAACATATAGCACGTTGCTGTAAGCAAGCACATTCTCATTCAAAGATGCAAGTTACTATGTAGGAACAAGTTTGTATAGGTATTTCAAAGATGCCCAGAACTGAGCTAAACTTGGTATGTGTCCAACTCCTAGAAATAACTTCATGCCCCATCTCCCTTACTTCCAGCTAGTAAGGATCACATAATTCCTAACAAAGTTTTGACACAGATTCCCAATTCGGGCATTCAGAACATATAGCACGTTGCTGTAAGCAAGCACATTTTCATTCAAAGTTGCAAGTTACTATGTAGGAACAAGTTTGTATAGGTACTTCAAAGATGCCCAGAACTGAGCTAAACTTGGTATGTGTCCAACTCCTAGAAATAACTTCATGCCCCATCTCCTTTACTTCCAGCTAGTAAGGATCACATAATTCCTAACAAAGTTTTGACACAGATTGCCAATTCGGGAATTCAGAACATATAGCACGTTGCTGCAAGCAAGCACATTCTCATTCAAAGATGCAAGTTACTATGTAGGAACAAGTTTGTATAGGTATTTCAAAGATGCCCAGAACTGAGCTAAACTTGGTATGTGTCCAACTCCTAGAAATAACTTCATGCCCCATCTCCCTTACTTCCAGCTAGTAAGGATCACATAATTCCTAACAAAGTTTTGACACAGATTCCCTATTCGGGCATTCAGAACATATAGCACGTTGCTGCAAGCAAGCACATTCTCATTCAAAGATGCAAGTTACTATGTAGGAACAAGTTTGTATAGGTATTTCAAAGATGCCCAGAACTGAGCTAAACGTTGTATGTGTCCAACTCCTAGAAATAACTTCATGCCCCATCTCCCTTACTTCCAGCTAGTAAGGATCACATAATTCCTAACAAAGTTTTGACACAGATTCCCTAGTCGGGCATTCAGAACACATAGCACGTTGCTGCAAGCAAGCACATTCTCATTCAAAGATGCAAGTTACTATGTAGGAACAAGTTTGTATAGGTATTTCAAAGATGCCCAGAACTGAGCTAAACTTGGTATGTCTCCAACTCCAAGAAATAACTTCATGCCCCATCTCCCTTACTTCCAGCTAGTAAGGATCACATAATTCCTAACAAAGTTTTGACACAGCTTCCCTATTCGGGAATTCAGAACATATAGCACGTTGCTGTAAGCAAGCACATTCTCATTCAAAGTTGCAAGTTACTATGTAGGAACAAGTTTGTATAGGTATTTCAAAGATGCCCAGAACTGAGCTAAACTTGGTATGTGTCCAACTCCTAGAAATAACTTCATGCCCCATCTCCCTTACTTCCAGCTAGTAAGGATCACATAATTCCTAACAAAGTTTTGACACAAATTCCCAATTCGGGCATTCAGAACATCTAGCACGTTGCTGTAAGCAAGCACATTCTCATTCAAAGTTGCAAGTTACTATGTAGGAACAAGTTTGTATAGGTATTTCAAAGATGCCCAGAACTGAGCTAAACTTGGTATGTGTCCAACTCCTAGAAATAACTTCATGCCCCATCTCCCTTACTTCCAGCTAGTAAGGATGACATAATTCCTAACAAAGTTTTGACACAGATTCCCAATTCGGGCATTCAGAACATATAGCACGTTGCTGTAAGCAAGCAGATTCTCATTCAAAGATGCAAGTTGCTAGGTCGGAACAAGTTTGTATAGGTATTTCAAAGATGCCCAGAACTGAGCTAAACTTGGTATGTGTCCAACTCCTAGAAATAACTTCATGCCCCATCTCCCTTACTTCCAGCTAGTAAGGATCACATAATTCCTAACAATGTTTTGACACAAATTCCCAATTCGGGAATTCAGAACATATAGCACGTTGCTGTAAGCAAGCACATTTTCATTCAAAGTTGCAAGTTACCATGTAGGAACAAGTTTGTATAGGTATTTCAAAGATGCCCAGAACTGAGCTAAACTTGGTATGTGTCCAACTCCTAGAAATAACTTCATGCCCCATCTCCCTTACTTCCAGCTAGTAAGGATCACATAATTCCTAACAAAGTTTTGACACAGATTCCCAATTCGGGCATTCAGAACATATAGCACGTTGCTGTAAGCAATCACATTCTCATTCAAAGTTGCAAGTTACTAGGTAGGAACAAGTTTGTATAGGTATTTCAAAGATGCCCAGAACTGAGCTAAACTTGGTATGTGTCCAACTCCTAGAAATAACTTCATGCCCCATCTCCCTTACTTCCAGCTAGTAAGGATCACATAATTCCTAACAAAGTTTTGACACAGATTCCCAATTCGGGCATTCAGAACATATAGCACGTTGCTGTAAGCAATTACATTTTCATTCAAAGTTGCAAGTTACTATGTAGGAACAAGTTTGTATAGGTATTTCAAAGATGCCCAGAACTGAGCTAAACTTGGTATGTGTCCAACTCCTAGAAATAACTTCATGCCCCATCTCCCTTACTTCCAGCTAGTAAGGATCACATAATTCCTAACAGTTTTGACACAGATTCCCAATTCGGGCATTCAGAACATATAGCACGTTGCTGTAAGCAAGCACATTCTCATTCAAAGATGCAAGTTACTATGTAGGAACAAGTTTGTATAGGTATTTCAAAGATGCCCAGAACTGAGCTAAACTTGCTATGTGTCCAACTCCTAGAAATAACTTCATGCCCCATCTCCCTTACTTCCAGCTAGTAAGGATCACATAATTCCTAACAAAGTTTTGACACAGATTGCCAATTCGGGCATTCAGAACATATAGCACGTTGCTGTAAGCAAGCACATTCTCATTCAAAGATGCAAGTTACTATGTAGGAACAAGTTTGTATAGGTATTTCAAAGATGCCCAGAACAGAGCTAAACTTGGTATGTGTCCAACTCCTAGAAATAACTTCATGCCCCATCTCCCTTACTTCCAGCTAGTAAGGATCACATAATTCCTAACAAAGTTTTGACACAGATTCCCAATTCGGGCATTCAGAACATATAGCACGTTGCTGTAAGCAAGCACATTCTCATTCAAAGTTGCAAGTTACTATGTAGGAACAAGTTTGTATAGGTATTTCAAAGATGCCCAGAACTGAGCTAAACTTGGTATGTGTCCAACTCCTAGAAGTAACTTCATGCCCCATCTCCCTTACTTCCAGCTAGTAAGGATCACATAATTCCTAGCAAAGTTTTGACACAGATTGCCAATTCGGGCATTCAGAACATATAGCACGTTGCTGTAAGCAAGCACATTCTCATTCAAAGATGCAAGTTACTATGTAGGAACAAGTTTGTATAGGTATTTCAAAGATGCCCAGAACTGAGCTAAACTTGCTATGTGTCCAACTCCTAGAAATAACTTCATGCCCCATCTCCCTTACTTCCAGCTAGTAAGGATCACATAATTCCTAACAAAGTTTTGACACAGATTCCCAATTCGGGCATTCAGAACATATAGCACGTTGCTGTAAGCAAGCACATTCTCATTCAAAGATGCAAGTTACTATGTAGGAACAAGTTTGTATAGGTATTTCAAAGATGCCCAGAACAGAGCTAAACTTGGTATGTGTCCAACTCCTAGAAATAACTTCATGCCCCATCTCCCTTACTTCCAGCTAGTAAGGATCACATAATTCCTAACAAAGTTTTGACACAGATTCCCAATTCGGGCATTCAGAACATATAGCACGTTGCTGTAAGCAAGCACATTCTCATTCAAAGTTGCAAGTTACTATGTAGGAACAAGTTTGTATAGGTATTTCAAAGATGCCCAGAACTGAGCTAAACTTGGTATGTGTCCAACTCCTAGAAGTAACTTCATGCCCCATCTCCCTTACTTCCAGCTAGTAAGGATCACATAATTCCTAGCAAAGTTTTGACACAGATTGCCAATTCGGGCATTCAGAACATATAGCACGTTGCTGTAAGCAAGCACATTCTCATTCAAAGATGCAAGTTACTATGTAGGAACAAGTTTGTATAGGTATTTCAAAGATGCCCAGAACTGAGCTAAACTTGCTATGTGTCCAACTCCTAGAAATAACTTCATGCCCCATCTCCCTTACTTCCAGCTAGTAAGGATCACATAATTCCTAACAAAGTTTTGACACAGATTCCCAATTCGGGCATTCAGAACATATAGCACGTTGCTGTAAGCAAGCACATTCTCATTCAAAGTTGCAAGTTACTATGTAGGAACAAGTTTGTATAGGTATTTCAAAGATGCCCAGAACTGAGCTAAACTTGGTATGTGTCCAACTCCTAGAAATAACTTCATGCCCCATCTCCCTTACTTCCAGCTAGTAAGGATCACATAATTCCTAACAAAGTTTTGACACAGATTCCCAATTCGGGCATTCAGAACATATAGCACGTTGCTGTAAGCAAGCAGATTCCCATTCAAAGATGCAAGTTACTATGTAGGAACAAGTTTGTATAGGTATTTCAAAGATGCCCTGAACTGAGCTAAACTTGCTATGTGTCCAACTCCTAGAAATAACTTCATGCCCCATCTCCCTTACTTCCAGCTAGTAAGGATCACATAATTCCTAACAAAGTTTTGACACAGATTCCCAATTCGGGCATTCAGAACATATAGCACGTTGCTGTAAGCAAGCACATTCTCATTCAAAGATGCAAGTTACTATGTAGGAACAAGTTTGTATAGGTATTTCAAAGATGCCCAGAACAGAGCTAAACTTGGTATGTGTCCAACTCCTAGAAATAACTTCATGCCCCATCTCCCTTACTTCCAGCTAGTAAGGATCACATAATTCCTAACAAAGTTTTGACACAGATTCCCAATTCGGGCATTCAGAACATATAGCACGTTGCTGTAAGCAAGCACATTCTCATTCAAAGTTGCAAGTTACTATGTAGGAACAAGTTTGTATAGGTATTTCAAAGATGCCCAGAACTGAGCTCAACTTGGTATGTGTCCAACTCCTAGAAGTAACTTCATGCCCCATCTCCCTTACTTCCAGCTAGTAAGGATCACATAATTCCTAGCAAAGTTTTGACACAGATTGCCAATTCGGGCATTCAGAACATATAGCACGTTGCTGTAAGCAAGCACATTCTCATTCAAAGATGCAAGTTACTATGTAGGAACAAGTTTGTATAGGTATTTCAAAGATGCCCAGAACTGAGCTAAACTTGCTATGTGTCCAACTCCTAGAAATAACTTCATGCCCCATCTCCCTTACTTCCAGCTAGTAAGGATCACATAATTCCTAACAAAGTTTTGACACAGATTCCCAATTCGGGCATTCAGAACATATAGCACGTTGCTGTAAGCAAGCACATTCTCATTCAAAGTTGCAAGTTACTATGTAGGAACAAGTTTGTATAGGTATTTCAAAGATGCCCAGAACTGAGCTAAACTTGGTATGTGTCCAACTCCTAGAAATAACTTCATGCCCCATCTCCCTTACTTCCAGCTAGTAAGGATCACATAATTCCTAACAAAGTTTTGACACAGATTCCCAATTCGGGCATTCAGAACATATAGCACGTTGCTGTAAGCAAGCAGATTCCCATTCAAAGATGCAAGTTACTATGTAGGAACAAGTTTGTATAGGTATTTCAAAGATGCCCTGAACTGAGCTAAACTTGCTATGTGTCCAACTCCTAGAAATAACTTCATGCCCCATCTCCCTTACTTCCAGCTAGTAAGGATCACATAATTCCTAACAAAGTTTTGACACAGATTCCCAATTCGGGCATTCAGAACATATAGCACGTTGCTGTAAGCAAGCACATTCTCATTCAAAGATGCAAGTTACTATGTAGGAACAAGTTTGTATAGGTATTTCAAAGATGCCCAGAACTGAGCTAAACTTGGTATGTGTCCAACTCCTAGAAATAACTTCATGCCCCATCTCCCTTACTTCCAGCTAGTAAGGATCACATAATTCCTAACAAAGTTTTGACACAGATTGCCAATTCGGGCATTCAGAACATATAGCACGTTGCTGTAAGCAAGCACATTCTCATTCAAAGATGCAAGTTACTATGTAGGAACAAGTTTGTATAGGCATTTCAAAGATGCCCAGAACTGAGCTAAACTTGGTAGGTGTCCAACTCCTAGAAATAACTTCATGCCCCATCTCCCTTACTTCCAGCTAGTAAGGATCACATAATTCCTAACAAAGTTTTGACACAGATTCCCAATTCGGGCATTCAGAACATATAGCACGCTGCTGTAAGCAAGCACATTCTCATTCAAAGTTGCAAGTTACTATGTAGGAACAAGTTTGTATAGGTATTTCAAAGATGCCCAGAACTGAGCTAAACTTGGTATGTGTCCAACTCCTAGAAATAACTTCATGCCCCATCTCCCTTACTTCCAGCTAGTAAGGATCACATAATTCCTAACAAAGTTTTGACACAGATTCCCAATTCGGGCATTCAGAACATATAGCACGCTGCTGTAAGCAAGCACATTCTCATTCAAAGTTGCAAGTTACTTTGTAGGAACAAGTTTGTATAGGTATTTCAAAGATGCCCAGAACTGAGCTAAACTTGGTATGTGTCCAACTCCTAGAAATAACTTCATGCCCCATCTCCCTTACTTCCAGCTAGTAAGGATCACATAATTCCTAACAAAGTTTTGACACAGATTCCCAATTCGGGCATTCAGAACATATAGCACGTTGCTGTAAGCAAGCACATTCTCATTCAAAGTTGCAAGTTACTTTGTAGGAACAAGTTTGTATAGGTATTTCAAAGATGCCCAGAACTGAGCTAAACTTGGTATGTGTCCAACTCCTAGAAATAACTTCATGCCCCATCTCCCTTACTTCCAGCTAGTAAGGATCACATAATTCCTAACAAAGTTTTGACACAGATTCCCAATTCGGGCATTCAGAACATATAGCACGCTGCTGTAAGCAGGCACATTCTCATTCAAAGTTGCAAGTTACTATGTAGGAACAAGTTTGTATAGGTATTTCAAAGATGCCCAGAACTGAGCTAAACTTGGTATGTGTCCAACTCCTAGAAATAACTTCATGCCCCATCTCCCTTACTTCCAGCTAGTAAGGATCACATAATTCCTAACAAAGTTTTGACACAGATTCCCAATTCGGGCATTCAGAACATATAGCACGTTGCTGTAAGCAAGCAGATTCTCATTCAAAGTTGCAAGTTACTAGGTAGGAACAAGTTTGTATAGGTATTTCAAAGATGCCCAGAACTGAGCTAAACTTGGTATGTGTCCAACTCCTAGAAATAACTTCATGCCCCATCTCCCTTACTTCCAGCTAGTAAGGATCACATAATTCCTAACAAAGTTTTGACACAGATTCCCAATTCGGGCATTCAGAACATATAGCACGTTGCTGTAAGCAATCACATTTTCATTCAAAGTTGCAAGTTACTATGTAGGAACAAGTTTGTATAGGTATTTCAAAGATGCCCAGAACTGAGCTAAACTTGGTATGTGTCCAACTCCTAGAAATAACTTCATGCCCCATCTCCCTTACTTCCAGCTAGTAAGGATCACATAATTCCTAACAGTTTTGACACAGATTCCCAATTCGGGCATTCAGAACATATAGCACGTTGCTGTAGGCAAGCACATTCTCAATCAAAGATGCAAGTTACTATGTAGGAACAAGTTTGTATAGGTATTTCAAAGATGCCCAGAACTGAGCTAAACTTGCTATGTGTCCAACTCCTAGAAATAACTTCATGCCCCATCTCCCTTACTTCCAGCTAGTAAGGATCACATAATTCCTAACAAAGTTTTGACACAGATTGCCAATTCGGGCATTCAGAACATATAGCACGTTGCTGTAAGCAAGCACATTCTCATTCAAAGATGCAAGTTACTATGTAGGAACAAGTTTGTATAGGTATTTCAAAGATGCCCAGAACTGAGCTAAACTTGCTATGTGTCCAACTCCTAGAAATAACTTCATGCCCCATCTCCCTTACTTCCAGCTAGTAAGGATCACATAATTCCTAACAAAGTTTTGACACAGATTCCCAATTCGGGCATTCAGAACATATAGCACGTTGCTGTAAGCAAGCACATTCTCATTCAAAGTTGCAAGTTACTATGTAGGAACAAGTTTGTATAGGTATTTCAAAGATGCCCAGAACTGAGCTAAACTTGGTATGTGTCCAACTCCTAGAAGTAACTTCATGCCCCATCTCCCTTACTTCCAGCTAGTAAGGATCACATAATTCCTAGCAAAGTTTTGACACAGATTGCCAATTCGGGCATTCAGAACATATAGCACGTTGCTGTAAGCAAGCACATTCTCATTCAAAGATGCAAGTTACTATGTAGGAACAAGTTTGTATAGGTATTTCAAGGATGCCCAGAACTGAGCTAAACTTGCTATGTGTCCAACTCCTAGAAATAACTTCATGCCCCATCTCCCTTACTTCCAGCTAGTAAGGATCACATAATTCCTAACAAAGTTTTGACACAGATTCCCAATTCGGGCATTCAGAACATATAGCACGTTGCTGTAAGCAAGCACATTCTCATTCAAAGTTGCAAGTTACTATGTAGGAACAAGTTTGTATAGGTATTTCAAAGATGCCCAGAACTGAGCTAAACTTGGTATGTGTCCAACTCCTAGAAATAACTTCATGCCCCATCTCCCTTACTTCCAGCTAGTAAGGATCACATAATTCCTAACAAAGTTTTGACACAGATTCCCAATTCGGGCATTCAGAACATATAGCACGTTGCTGTAAGCAAGCAGATTCCCATTCAAAGATGCAAGTTACTATGTAGGAACAAGTTTGTATAGGTATTTCAAAGATGCCCTGAACTGAGCTAAACTTGCTATGTGTCCAACTCCTAGAAATAACTTCATGCCCCATCTCCCTTACTTCCAGCTAGTAAGGATCACATAATTCCTAACAAAGTTTTGACACAGATTCCCAATTCGGGCATTCAGAACATATAGCACGTTGCTGTAACCAAGCACATTCTCATTCAAAGATGCAAGTTACTATGTAGGAACAAGTTTGTATAGGTATTTCAAAGATGCCCAGAACTGAGCTAAACTTGATATGTGTCCAACTCCTAGAAATAACTTCATGCCCCATCTCCCTTACTTCCAGCTAGTAAGGATCACATAATTCCTAACAAAGTTTTGACACAGATTGCCAATTCGGGCATTCAGAACATATAGCACGTTGCTGTAAGCAAGCACATTCTCATTCAAAGATGCAAGTTACTATGTAGGAACAAGTTTGTATAGGCATTTCAAAGATGCCCAGAACTGAGCTAAACTTGGTATGTGTCCAACTCCTAGAAATAACTTCATGCCCCATCTCCCTTACTTCCAGCTAGTAAGGATCACATAATTCCTAACAAAGTTTTGACACAGATTCCCAATTCGGGCATTCAGAACATATAGCACGCTGCTGTAAGCAAGCACATTCTCATTCAAAGTTGCAAGTTACTATGTAGGAACAAGTTTGTATAGGTATTTCAAAGATGCCCAGAACTGAGCTAAACTTGGTATGTGTCCAACTCCTAGAAATAACTTCATGCCCCATCTCCCTTACTTCCAGCTAGTAAGGATCACATAATTCCTAACAAAGTTTTGACACAGATTCCCAATTCGGGCATTCAGAACATATAGCACGTTGCTGTAAGCAAGCACATTTTCATTCAAAGTTGCAAGTTACTTTGTGGGAACAAGTTTGTATAGGTATTTCAAAGATGCCCAGAACTGAGCTAAACTTGGTATGTGTCCAACTCCTCTAAATAACTTCATGCCCCATCTCCCTTACTTCCAGCTAGTAAGGATCACATAATTCCTAACAAAGTTTTGACACAGATTCCCAGTTCGGGCATTCAGAACATATAGCACGCTGCTGTAAGCAAGCACATTCTCATTCAAAGCTGCAAGTTACTATGTAGGAACAAGTTTGTATAGGTATTTCAAAGATGCCCAGAACTGAGCTAAACTTGGTATGTGTCCAACTCCTAGAAATAACTTCATGCCCCATCTCCCTTACTTCCAGCTAGTAAGGATCACATCACTCCTAACAAAGTTTTGACACAGATTCCCAATTCGGGCATTCAGAACATATAGCACGCTGCTGTAAGCAAGCACATTCTCATTCAAAGTTGCAAGTTACTTTGTAGGAACAAGTCTGTATAGGTATTTCAAAGATGCCCAGAACTGAGCTAAACTTGGTATGTGTCCAACTCCTAGAAATAACTTCATGCCCCATCTCCCTTACTTCCAGCTAGTAAGGATCACATAATTCCTAACAAAGTTTTGACACAGATTCCCAATTCGGGCATTCAGAACATATAGCACGTTGCTGTAAGAAATCACATTTTCATTCAAAGTTGCAAGTTACTATGTAGGAACAAGTTTGTATAGGTATTTCAAAGATGCCCAGAACTGAGCTAAACTTGCTATGTGTCCAACTCCTAGAAATAACTTCATGCCCCATCTCCCTTACTTCCAGCTAGTAAGGATCACATAATTCCTAACAGTTTTGACACAGATTCCCAATTCGGGCATTCAGAACATATAGCACGTTGCTGTAAGCAAGCAGATTCCCATTCAAAGATGCAAGTTACTATGTAGGAACAAGTTTGTATAGGTATTTCAAAGATGCCCAGAACTGAGCTAAACTTGCTATGTGTCCAACTCCTAGAAATAACTTCATGCCCCATCTCCCTTACTTCCAGCTAGTAAGGATCACATAATTCCTAACAAAGTTTTGACACAGATTGCCAATTCGGGCATTCAGAACATATAGCACGTTGCTGTAAGCAAGCACATTCTCATTCAAAGATGCAAGTTACTATGTAGGAACAAGTTTGTATAGGTATTTCAAAGATGCCCAGAACTGAGCTAAACTTGCTATGTGTCCAACTCCTAGAAATAACTTCATGCCCCATCTCCCTTACTTCCAGCTAGTAAGGATCACATAATTCCTAACAAAGTTTTGACACAGATTCCCAATTCGGGCATTCAGAACATATAGCACGTTGCTGTAAGCAAGCACATTCTCATTCAAAGTTGCAAGTTACTATGTAGGAACAAGTTTGTATAGGTATTTCAAAGATGCCCAGAACTGAGCTAAACTTGGTATGTGTCCAACTCCTAGAAGTAACTTCATGCCCCATCTCCCTTACTTCCAGCTAGTAAGGATCACATAATTCCTAGCAAAGTTTTGACACAGATTGCCAATTCGGGCATTCAGAACATATAGCACGTTGCTGTAAGCAAGCACATTCTCATTCAAAGATGCAAGTTACTATGTAGGAACAAGTTTGTATAGGTATTTCAAAGATGCCCAGAACTGAGCTAAACTTGCTATGTGTCCAACTCCTAGAAATAACTTCATGCCCCATCTCCCTTACTTCCAGCTAGTAAGGATCACATAATTCCTAACAAAGTTTTGACACAGATTCCCAATTCGGGCATTCAGAACATATAGCACGTTGCTGTAAGCAAGCACATTCTCATTCAAAGTTGCAAGTTACTATGTAGGAACAAGTTTGTATAGGTATTTCAAAGATGCCCTGAACTGAGCTAAACTTGCTATGTGTCCAACTCCTAGAAATAACTTCATGCCCCATCTCCCTTACTTCCAGCTAGTAAGGATCACATAATTCCTAACAAAGTTTTGACACAGATTCCCAATTCGGGCATTCAGAACATATAGCACGCTGCTGTAACCAAGCACATTCTCATTCAAAGATGCAAGTTACTATGTAGGAACAAGTTTGTATAGGTATTTCAAAGATGCCCAGAACTGAGCTAAACTTGATATGTGTCCAACTCCTAGAAATAACTTCATGCCCCATCTCCCTTACTTCCAGCTAGTAAGGATCACATAATTCCTAACAAAGTTTTGACACAGATTCCCAATTCGGGCATTCAGAACATATAGCACGCTGCTGTAAGCAAGCACATTCTCATTCAAAGATGCAAGTTACTATGTAGGAACAAGTTTGTATAGGCATTTCAAAGATGCCCAGAACTGAGCTAAACTTGGTATGTGTCCAACTCCTAGAAATAACTTCATGCCCCATCTCCCTTACTTCCAGCTAGTAAGGATCACATAATTCCTAACAAAGTTTTGACACAGATTCCCAATTCGGGCATTCAGAACATATAGCACGCTGCTGTAAGCAAGCACATTCTCATTCAAAGTTGCAAGTTACTATGTAGGAACAAGTTTGTATAGGTATTTCAAAGATGCCCAGAACTGAGCTAAACTTGGTATGTGTCCAACTCCTAGAAATAACTTCATGCCCCATCTCCCTTACTTCCAGCTAGTAAGGATCACATAATTCCTAACAAAGTTTTGACACAGATTGCCAATTCGGGCATTCAGAACATATAGCACGTTGCTGTAAGCAAGCACGTTTTCATTCAAAGTTGCAAGTTACTTTGTAGGAACAAGTTTGTATAGGTATTTCAAAGATGCCCAGAACTGAGCTAAACTTGGTATGTGTCCAACTCCTCTAAATAACTTCATGCCCCATCTCCCTTACTTCCAGCTAGTAAGGATCACATAATTCCTAACAAAGTTTTGACACAGATTCCCAATTCGGGCATTCAGAACATATAGCACGCTGCTGTAAGCAAGCACATTCTCATTCAAAGTTGCAAGTTACTATGTAGGAACAAGTTTGTATAGGTATTTCAAAGATGCCCAGAACTGAGCTAAACTTGGTATGTGTCCAACTCCTAGAAATAACTTCATGCCCCATCTCCCTTACTTCCAGCTAGTAAGGATCACAAAATTCCTAACAAAGTTTTGACACAGATTCCCAATTCGGGCATTCAGAACATATAGCACGTTGCTGTAAGCAAGCACATTTTCATTCAAAGTTGCAAGTTACTTTGTAGGAACAAGTTTGTATAGGTATTTCAAAGATGCCCAGAACTGAGCTAAACTTGGTATGTGTCCAACTCCTAGAAATAACTTCATGCCCCATCTCCCTTACTTCCAGCTAGTAAGGATCACATAATTCCTAACAAAGTTTTGACACAGATTGCCAATTCGGGCATTCAGAACATATAGCACGTTGCTGTAAGCAAGCACATTCTCATTCAAAGATGCAAGTTACTATGTAGGAACAAGTTTGTATAGGTATTTCAAAGATGCCCAGAACTGAGCTAAACTTGGTATGTGTCCAACTCCTAGAAATAACTTCATGCCCCATCTCCCTTACTTCCAGCTAGTAAGGATCACATAATTCCTAACAAAGTTTTGACACAGATTCCCAATTCGGGCATTCAGAACATATAGCACGTTGCTGTAAGCAAGCACATTCTCATTCAAAGATGCAAGTTACTATGTATGAACAAGTTTGTATAGGTATTTCAAAGATGCCCAGAACTGAGCTAAACTTGGTATGTGTCCAACTCCTAGAAATAACTTCATGCCCCATCTCCCTTACTTCCAGCTAGTAAGGATCACATAATTCCTAACAAAGTTTTGAAACAGATTGCCAATTCGGGCATTCAGAACATATAGCACGTTGCTGTAAGCAAGCACATTCTCATTCAAAGATGCAAGTTACTATGTATGAACAAGTTTGTATAGGTATTTCAAAGATGCCCAGAACTGAGCTAAACTTGGTATGTGTAGAACTCCTAGAAATAACTTCATGCCCCATCTCCCTTACTTCCAGCTAGTAAGGATCACATAATTCCTAACAAAGTTTTGACACAGATTCCCAATTCGGGCATTCAGAACATATAGCACGTTGCTGTAAGCAAGCACATTCTCATTCAAAGTTGCAAGTTACTATGTAGGAACAAGTTTGTATAGGTATTTCAAAGATGCCCTGAACTGAGCTAAACTTGCTATGTGTCCAACTCCTAGAAATAACTTCATGCCCCATCTCCCTTACTTCCAGCTAGTAAGGATCACATAATTCCTAGCAAAGTTTTGACACAGATTGCCAATTCGGGCATTCAGAACATATAGCACGTTGCTGTAAGCAAGCACATTCTCATTCAAAGATGCAAGTTACTATGTAGGAACAAGTTTGTATAGGTATTTCAAAGATGCCCAGAACTGAGCTAAACTTGGTATGTGTCCAACTCCTAGAAATAACTTCATGCCCCATCTCCCTTACTTCCAGCTAGTAAGGATCACATAATTCCTAACAATGTTTTGACACAGATTGCCAATTCGGGCATTCAGAACATATAGCACGTTGCTGTAAGCAAGCACATTCTCATTCAAAGATGCAAGTTACTATGTAGGAACAAGTTTGTATAGGTATTTCAAAGATGCCCAGAACTGAGCTAAACTTGGTATGTGTCCAACTCCTAGAAATAACTTCATGCCCCATCTCCCTTTCTTCCAGCTAGTAAGGATCACATAATTCCTAACAAAGTTTTGACACAGATTCCCAATTCGGGCATTCAGAACATATAGCACGCTGCTGTAAGCAAGCACATTCTCATTCAAAGTTGCAAGTTACTATGTAGGAACAAGTTTGTATAGGTATTTCAAAGATGCCCAGAACTGAGCTAAACTTGGTATGTGTCCAACTCCTAGAAATAACTTCATGCCCCATCTCCCTTACTTCCAGCTAGTAAGGATCACATAATTCCTAACAAAGTTTTGACACAGATTCCCAATTCGGGCATTCAGAACATATAGCACGTTGCTGTAAGCAAGCAGATTCCCATTCAAAGATGCAAGTTACTATGTAGGAACAAGTTTGTATAGGTATTTCAAAGATGCCCAGAACTGAGCTAAACTTGCTATGTGTCCAACTCCTAGAAATAACTTCATGCCCCATCTCCCTTACTTCCAGCTAGTAAGGATCACATAATTCCTAACAAAGTTTTGACACAGATTCCCAATTCGGGCATTCAGAACATATAGCACGTTGCTGTAAGCAAGCACATTTTCATTCAAAGTTGCAAGTTACTTTGTAGGAACAAGTTTGTATAGGTATTTCAAAGATGCCCAGAACTGAGCTAAACTTGGTATGTGTCCAACTCCTAGAAATAACTTCATGCCCCATCTCCCTTACTTCCAGCTAGTAAGGATCACATAATTCCTAACAAAGTTTTGACACAGATTCCCAATTCGGGCATTCAGAACATATAGCACGTTGCTGTAAGCAAGCACATTCTCATTCAAAGATGCAAGTTACTATGTAGGAACAAGTTTGTATAGGTATTTCAAAGATGCCCAGAACTGAGCTAAACTTGGTATGTGTCCAACTCCTAGAAATAACTTCATGCCCCATCTCCCTTACTTCCAGCTAGTAAGGATCACATAATTCCTAACAAAGTTTTGACACAGATTGCCAATTCGGGCATTCAGAACATATAGCACGTTGCTGTAAGCAAGCACATTCTCATTCAAAGATGCAAGTTACTATGTATGAACAAGTTTGTATAGGTATTTCAAAGATGCCCAGAACTGAGCTAAACTTGGTATGTGTAGAACTCCTAGAAATAACTTCATGCCCCATCTCCCTTACTTCCAGCTAGTAAGGATCACATAATTCCTAACAAAGTTTTGACACAGATTCCCAATTCGGGCATTCAGAACATATAGCACGTTGCTGTAAGCAAGCACATTCTCATTCAAAGTTGCAAGTTACTATGTAGGAACAAGTTTGTATAGGTATTTCAAAGATGCCCTGAACTGAGCTAAACTTGCTATGTGTCCAACTCCTAGAAATAACTTCATGCCCCATCTCCCTTACTTCCAGCTAGTAAGGATCACATAATTCCTAGCAAAGTTTTGACACAGATTGCCAATTCGGGCATTCAGAACATATAGCACGTTGCTGTAAGCAAGCACATTCTCATTCAAAGATGCAAGTTACTATGTAGGAACAAGTTTGTATAGGTATTTCAAAGATGCCCAGAACTGAGCTAAACTTGGTATGTGTCCAACTCCTAGAAATAACTTCATGCCCCATCTCCCTTACTTCCAGCTAGTAAGGATCACATAATTCCTAACAATGTTTTGACACAGATTGCCAATTCGGGCATTCAGAACATATAGCACGTTGCTGTAAGCAAGCACATTCTCATTCAAAGATGCAAGTTACTATGTAGGAACAAGTTTGTATAGGTATTTCAAAGATGCCCAGAACTGAGCTAAACTTGGTATGTGTCCAACTCCTAGAAATAACTTCATGCCCCATCTCCCTTTCTTCCAGCTAGTAAGGATCACATAATTCCTAACAAAGTTTTGACACAGATTCCCAATTCGGGCATTCAGAACATATAGCACGCTGCTGTAAGCAAGCACATTCTCATTCAAAGTTGCAAGTTACTATGTAGGAACAAGTTTGTATAGGTATTTCAAAGATGCCCAGAACTGAGCTAAACTTGGTATGTGTCCAACTCCTAGAAATAACTTCATGCCCCATCTCCCTTACTTCCAGCTAGTAAGGATCACATAATTCCTAACAAAGTTTTGACACAGATTCCCAATTCGGGCATTCAGAACATATAGCACGTTGCTGTAAGCAAGCAGATTCCCATTCAAAGATGCAAGTTACTATGTAGGAACAAGTTTGTATAGGTATTTCAAAGATGCCCAGAACTGAGCTAAACTTGCTATGTGTCCAACTCCTAGAAATAACTTCATGCCCCATCTCCCTTACTTCCAGCTAGTAAGGATCACATAATTCCTAACAAAGTTTTGACACAGATTCCCAATTCGGGCATTCAGAACATATAGCACGTTGCTGTAAGCAAGCACATTTTCATTCAAAGTTGCAAGTTACTTTGTAGGAACAAGTGTGTATAGGTATTTCAAAGATGCCCAGAACTGAGCTAAACTTGGTATGTGTCCAACTCCTAGAAATAACTTCATGCCCCATCTCCCTTACTTCCAGCTAGTAAGGATCACATAATTCCTAACAAAGTTTTGACACAGATTCCCAATTCGGGCATTCAGAACATATAGCACGTTGCTGTAAGCAAGCACATTCTCATTCAAAGATGCAAGTTACTATGTAGGAACAAGTTTGTATAGGTATTTCAAAGATGCCCAGAACTGAGCTAAACTTGGTATGTGTCCAACTCCTAGAAATAACTTCATGCCCCATCTCCCTTACTTCCAGCTAGTAAGGATCACATAATTCCTAACAAAGTTTTGACACAGATTGCCAATTCGGGCATTCAGAACATATAGCACGTTGTTGTAAGCAAGCACATTCTCATTCAAAGATGCAAGTTACTATGTAGGAACAAGTTTGTATAGGTATTTCAAAGATGCCCAGAACTGAGCTAAACTTGCTATGTGTCCAACTCCTAGAAATAACTTCATGCCCCATCTCCCTTACTTCCAGCTAGTAAGGATCACATAATTCCTAGCAAAGTTTTGACACAGATTGCCAATTCGGGCATTCAGAACATATAGCACGTTGCTGTAAGCAAGCAGATTCCCATTCAAAGATGCAAGTTACTATGTAGGAACAAGTTTGTATAGGTATTTCAAAGATGCCCTGAACTGAGCTAAACTTGCTATGTGTCCAACTCTTAGAAATAACTTCATGCCCCATCTCCCTTACTTCCAGCTAGTAAGGATCACATAATTCCTAACAAAGTTTTGACACAGATTCCCAATTCGGGCATTCAGAACATATAGCACGTTGCTGTAAGCAAGCACATTCTCATTTAAAGATGCAAGTTACTATGTAGGAACAAGTTTGTATAGGTATTTCAAAGATGCCCAGAACTGAGCTAAACTTGATATGTGTCCAACTCCTAGAAATAACTTCATGCCCCATCTCCCTTACTTCCAGCTAGTAAGGATCACATAATTCCTAACAATGTTTTGACACAGATTGCCAATTCGGGCATTCAGAACATATAGCACGTTGCTGTAAGCAAGCACATTCTCATTCAAAGATGCAAGTTACTATGTAGGAACAAGTTTGTATAGGTATTTCAAAGATGCCCAGAACTGAGCTAAACTTGGTATGTGTCCAACTCCTAGAAATAACTTCATGCCCCATCTCCCTTTCTTCCAGCTAGTAAGGATCACATAATTCCTAACAAAGTTTTGACACAGATTCCCAATTCGGGCATTCAGAACATATAGCACGCTGCTGTAAGCAAGCACATTCTCATTCAAAGTTGCAAGTTACTATGTAGAAACAAGTTTGTATAGGTATTTCAAAGATGCCCAGAACTGAGCTAAACTTGCTATGTGTCCAACTCCTAGAAATAACTTCATGCCCCATCTCCCTTACTTCCAGCTAGTAAGGATCACATAATTCCTAACAAAGTTTTGACACAGATTCCCAAATCGGGCATTCAGAACATATAGCACGTTGCTGCAAGCAAGCACATTCTCATTCAAAGTTGCATGTTACTATGTAGGAACAAGTTTGTATAGGTATTTCAAAGATGCCCAGAACTGAGCTAAACTTGGTATGTGTCCAACTCCTAGAAATAACTTCATGCCCCATCTCCCTTACTTCCAGCTAGTAAGGATCACATAATTCCTAACAAAGTTTTGACACAGATTGCCAATTCGGGCATTCAGAACATATAGCACGTTGCTGTAAGCAAGCACATTCTCATTCAAAGTTGCAAGTTACTATGTAGGAACAAGTTTGTATAGGTATTTCAAAGATGCCCAGAACTGAGCTAAACTTGGTATGTGTCCAACTCCTAGAAATAACTTCATGCCCCATCTCCCTTACTTCCAGCTAGTAAGGATCACATAATTCCTAACAGTTTTGACACAGATTGCCAATTCGGGCATTCAGAACATATAGCACGTTGCTGTAAGCAAGCACATTCTCATTCAAAGATGCAAGTTACTATGTAGGAACAAGTTTGTATAGGTATTTCAAAGATGCCCAGAACTGAGCTAAACTTGGTATGTGTCCAACTCCTAGAAATAACTTCATGCCCCATCTCCCTTACTTCCAGCTAGTAAGGATCACATAATTCCTAACAAAGTTTTGACACAGATTCCCAATTCGGGCATTCAGAACATATAGCACGTTGCTGTAAGCAAGCACATTTTCATTCAAAGTTGCAAGTTACTATGTAGGAACAAGTATGTATAGGTACTTCAAAGATGCCCAGAACTGAGCTAAACTTGGTATGTGTCCAACTCCTAGAAATAACTTCATGCCCCATCTCCTTTACTTCCAGCTAGTAAGGATCACATAATTCCTAACAAAGTTTTGACACAGATTGCCAATTCGGGAATTCAGAACATATAGCACGTTGCTGCAAGCAAGCACATTCTCATTCAAAGATGCAAGTTACTATGTAGGAACAAGTTTGTATAGGTATTTCAAAGATGCCCAGAACTGAGCTAAACTTGGTATGTGTCCAACTCCTAGAAATAACTTCATGCCCCATCTCCCTTACTTCCAGCTAGTAAGGATCACATAATTCCTAACAAAGTTTTGACACAGATTCCCTATTCGGGCATTCAGAACATATAGCACGTTGCTGCAAGCAAGCACATTCTCATTCAAAGATGCAAGTTACTATGTAGGAACAAGTTTGTATAGGTATTTCAAAGATGCCCAGAACTGAGCTAAACGTTGTATGTGTCCAACTCCTAGAAATAACTTCATGCCCCATCTCCCTTACTTCCAGCTAGTAAGGATCACATAATTCCTAACAAAGTTTTGACACAGATTCCCTATTCGGGCATTCAGAACACATAGCACGTTGCTGCAAGCAAGCACATTCTCATTCAAAGATGCAAGTTACTATGTAGGAACAAGTTTGTATAGGTATTTCAAAGATGCCCAGAACTGAGCTAAACTTGGTATGTCTCCAACTCCAAGAAATAACTTCATGCCCCATCTCCCTTACTTCCAGCTAGTAAGGATCACATAATTCCTAACAAAGTTTTGACACAGCTTCCCTATTCGGGAATTCAGAACATATAGCACGTTGCTGTAAGCAAGCACATTCTCATTCAAAGTTGCAAGTTACTATGTAGGAACAAGTTTGTATAGGTATTTCAAAGATGCCCAGAACTGAGCTAAACTTGCTATGTGTCCAACTCCTAGAAATAACTTCATGCCCCATCTCCCTTACTTCCAGCTAGTAAGGATCACATAATTCCTAACAAAGTTTTGACACAAATTCCCAATTCGGGCATTCAGAACATCTAGCACGTTGCTGTAAGCAAGCACATTCTCATTCAAAGTTGCAAGTTACTATGTAGGAACAAGTTTGTATAGGTATTTCAAAGATGCCCAGAACTGAGCTAAACTTGGTATGTGTCCAACTCCTAGAAATAACTTCATGCCCCATCTCCCTTACTTCCAGCTAGTAAGGATGACATAATTCCTAACAAAGTTTTGACACAGATTCCCAATTCGGGCATTCAGAACATATAGCACGTTGCTGTAAGCAAGCAGATTCTCATTCAAAGATGCAAGTTACTAGGTAGGAACAAGTTTGTATAGGTATTTCAAAGATGCCCAGAACTGAGCTAAACTTGGTATGTGTCCAACTCCTAGAAATAACTTCATGCCCCATCTCCCTTACTTCCAGCTAGTAAGGATCACATAATTCCTAACAATGTTTTGACACAAATTCCCAATTCGGGCATTCAGAACATATAGCACGTTGCTGTAAGCAAGCACATTTTCATTCAAAGTTGCAAGTTACCATGTAGGAACAAGTTTGTATAGGTATTTCAAAGATGCCCAGAACTGAGCTAAACTTGGTATGTGTCCAACTCCTAGAAATAACTTCATGCCCCATCTCCCTTACTTCCAGCTAGTAAGGATCACATAATTCCTAACAAAGTTTTGACACAGATTCCCAATTCGGGCATTCAGAACATATAGCACGTTGCTGTAAGCAAGCAGATTCTCATTCAAAGTTGCAAGTTACTAGGTAGGAACAAGTTTGTATAGGTATTTCAAAGATGCCCAGAACTGAGCTAAACTTGGTATGTGTCCAACTCCTAGAAATAACTTCATGCCCCATCTCCCTTACTTCCAGCTAGTAAGGATCACATAATTCCTAACAAAGTTTTGACACAGATTCCCAATTCGGGCATTCAGAACATATAGCACGTTGCTGTAAGCAATTACATTTTCATTCAAAGTTGCAAGTTACTATGTAGGAACAAGTTTGTATAGGTATTTCAAAGATGCCCAGAACTGAGCTAAACTTGGTATGTGTCCAACTCCTAGAAATAACTTCATGCCCCATCTCCCTTACTTCCAGCTAGTAAGGATCACATAATTCCTAACAGTTTTGACACAGATTCCCAATTCGGGCATTCAGAACATATAGCACGTTGCTGTAAGCAAGCACATTCTCATTCAAAGATGCAAGTTACTATGTAGGAACAAGTTTGTATAGGTGTTTCAAAGATGCCCAGAACTGAGCTAAACTTGCTATGTGTCCAACTCCTAGAAATAACTTCATGCCCCATCTCCCTTACTTCCAGCTAGTAAGGATCACATAATTCCTAACAAAGTTTTGACACAGATTGCCAATTCGGGCATTCAGAACATATAGCACGTTGCTGTAAGCAAGCACATTCTCATTCAAAGATGCAAGTTACTATGTAGGAACAAGTTTGTATAGGTATTTCAAAGATGCCCAGAACAGAGCTAAACTTGGTATGTGTCCAACTCCTAGAAATAACTTCATGCCCCATCTCCCTTACTTCCAGCTAGTAAGGATCACATAATTCCTAACAAAGTTTTGACACAGATTCCCAATTCGGGCATTCAGAACATATAGCACGTTGCTGTAAGCAAGCACATTCTCATTCAAAGTTGCAAGTTACTATGTAGGAACAAGTTTGTATAGGTATTTCAAAGATGCCCAGAACTGAGCTAAACTTGGTATGTGTCCAACTCCTAGAAGTAACTTCATGCCCCATCTCCCTTACTTCCAGCTAGTAAGGATCACATAATTCCTAGCAAAGTTTTGACACAGATTGCCAATTCGGGCATTCAGAACATATAGCACGTTGCTGTAAGCAAGCACATTCTCATTCAAAGATGCAAGTTACTATGTAGGAACAAGTTTGTATAGGTATTTCAAAGATGCCCAGAACTGAGCTAAACTTGCTATGTGTCCAACTCCTAGAAATAACTTCATGCCCCATCTCCCTTACTTCCAGCTAGTAAGGATCACATAATTCCTAACAAAGTTTGGACACAGATTCCCAATTCGGGCATTCAGAACATATAGCACGTTGCTGTAAGCAAGCACATTCTCATTCAAAGTTGCAAGTGACTATGTAGGAACAAGTTTGTATAGGTATTTCAAAGATGCCCAGAACTGAGCTAAACTTGGTATGTGTCCAACTCCTAGAAATAACTTCATGCCCCATCTCCCTTACTTCCAGCTAGTAAGGATCACATAATTCCTAACAAAGTTTTGACACAGATTCCCAATTCGGGCATTCAGAACATATAGCACGTTGCTGTAAGCAAGCAGATTCCCATTCAAAGATGCAAGTTACTACGTAGGAACAAGTTTGTATAGGTATTTCAAAGATGCCCTGAACTGAGCTAAACTTGCTATGTGTCCAACTCCTAGAAATAACTTCATGCCCCATCTCCCTTACTTCCAGCTAGTAAGGATCACATAATTCCTAACAAAGTTTTGACACAGATTCCCAATTCGGGCATTCAGAACATATAGCACGTTGCTGTAAGCAAGCACATTCTCATTCAAAGATGCAAGTTACTACGTAGGAACAAGTTTGTATAGGTATTTCAAAGATGCCCAGAACTGAGCTAAACTTGGTATGTGTCCAACTCCTAGAAATAACTTCATGCCCCATCTCCCTTACTTCCAGCTAGTAAGGATCACATAATTCCTAACAAAGTTTTGACACAGATTGCCAATTCGGGCATTCAGAACATATAGCACGTTGCAGTAAGCAAGCACATTCTCATTCAAAGATGCAAGTTACTATGTAGGAACAAGTTTGTATAGGTATTTCAAAGATGCCCAGAACTGAGCTAAACTTGGTATGTGTCCAACTCCTAGAAATAACTTCATGCCCCATCTCCCTTACTTCCAGCTAGTAAGGATCACATAATTCCTAACAAAGTTTTGACACAGATTCCCAATTCGGGCATTCAGAACATATAGCACGCTGCTGTAAGCAAGCACATTCTCATTCAAAGTTGTAAGTTACTATGTAGGAACAAGTTTGTATAGGTATTTCAAAGATGCCCAGAACTGAGCTAAACTTGGTATGTGTCCAACTCCTAGAAATAACTTCATGCCCCATCTCCCTTACTTCCAGCTAGTAAGGATCACATAATTCCTAACAAAGTTTTGACACAGATTCCCAATTCGGGCATTCAGAACATATAGCACGTTGCTGTAAGCAAGCACATTTTCATTCAAAGTTGCAAGTTACTTTGTAGGAACAAGTTTGTATAGGTATTTCAAAGATGCCCAGAACTGAGCTAAACTTGGTATGTGTCCAACTCCTAGAAATAACTTCATGCCCCATCTCCCTTACTTCCAGCTAGTAAGGATCACATAATTCCTAACAAAGTTTTGACACAGATTCCCAATTCGGGCATTCAGAACATATAGCACGTTGCTGTAAGCAAGCAGATTCCCATTCAAAGATGCAAGTTACTACGTAGGAACAAGTTTGTATAGGTATTTCAAAGATGCCCTGAACTGAGCTAAACTTGCTATGTGTCCAACTCCTAGAAATAACTTCATGCCCCATCTCCCTTACTTCCAGCTAGTAAGGATCACATAATTCCTAACAAAGTTTTGACACAGATTCCCAATTCGGGCATTCAGAACATATAGCACGTTGCTGTAAGCAAGCACATTCTCATTCAAAGATGCAAGTTACTACGTAGGAACAAGTTTGTATAGGTATTTCAAAGATGCCCAGAACTGAGCTAAACTTGCTATGTGTCCAACTCCTAGAAATAACTTCATGCCCCATCTCCCTTACTTCCAGCTAGTAAGGATCACATAATTCCTAACAAAGTTTTGACACAGATTGCCAATTCGGGCATTCAGAACATATAGCACATTGCAGTAAGCAAGCACATTCTCATTCAAAGTTGCAAGTTACTATGTAGGAACAAGTTTGTATAGGTATTTCAAAGATGCCCAGAACTGAGCTAAACTTGGTATGTGTCCAACTCCTAGAAATAACTTCATGCCCCATCTCCCTTACTTCCAGCTAGTAAGGATCACATAATTCCTAACAAAGTTTTGACACAGATTCCCAATTCGGGCATTCAGAACATATAGCACGCTGCTGTAAGCAAGCACATTCTCATTCAAAGTTGCAAGTTACTATGTAGGAACAAGTTTGTATAGGTATTTCAAAGATGCCCAGAACTGAGCTAAACTTGGTATGTGTCCAACTCCTAGAAATAACTTCATGCCCCATCTCCCTTACTTCCAGCTAGTAAGGATCACATAATTCCTAACAAAGTTTTGACACAGATTCCCAATTCGGGCATTCAGAACATATAGCACGTTGCTGTAAGCAAGCACATTTTCATTCAAAGTTGCAAGTTACTTTGTAGGAACAAGTTTGTATAGGTATTTCAAAGATGCCCAGAACTGAGCTAAACTTGGTATGTGTCCAACTCCTAGAAATAACTTCATGCCCCATCTCCCTTACTTCCAGCTAGTAAGGATCACATAATTCCTAACAGTTTTGACACAGATTCCCAATTCGGGCATTCAGAACATATAGCACGTTGCTGTAAGCAAGCACATTCTCATTCAAAGATGCAAGTTACTATGTAGGAACAAGTTTGTATAGGTATTTCAAAGATGCCCAGAACAGAGCTAAACTTGCTATGTGTCCAACTCCTAGAAATAACTTCATGCCCCATCTCCCTTACTTCCAGCTAGTAAGGATCACATAATTCCTAACAAAGTTTTGACACAGATTGCCAATTCGGGCATTCAGAACATATAGCACGTTGCTGTAAGCAAGCACATTCTCATTCAAAGTTGCAAGTTACTATGTAGGAACAAGTTTGTATAGGTATTTCAAAGATGCCCAGAACTGAGCTAAACTTGGTATGTGTCCAACTCCTAGAAATAACTTCATGCCCCATCTCCCTTACTTCCAGCTAGTAAGGATCACATAATTCCTAACAAAGTTTTGACACAGATTCCCAATTCGGGCATTCAGAACATATAGCACGTTGCTGTAAGCAAGCACATTCTCATTCAAAGTTGCAAGTTACTATGTAGGAACAAGTTTGTATAGGTATTTCAAAGATGCCCAGAACTGAGCTAAACTTGGTATGTGTCCAACTCCTAGAAATAACTTCATGCCCCATCTCCCTTACTTCCAGCTAGTAAGGATCACATAATTCCTAACAAAGTTTTGACACAGATTCCCAATTCGGGCATTCAGAACATATAGCACGTTGCTGTAAGCAAGCACATTCTCATTCAAAGATGCAAGTTACTATGTAGGAACAAGTTTGTATAGGTATTTCAAGGATGCCCAGAACTGAGCTAAACTTGGTATGTGTCCAACTCCTAGAAGTAACTTCATGCCCCATCTCCCTTACTTCCAGCTAGTAAGGATCACATAATTCCTAGCAAAGTTTTGACACAGATTGCCAATTCGGGCATTCAGAACATATAGCACGTTGCTGTAAGCAAGCACATTCTCATTCAAAGTTGCAAGTTACTATGTAGGAACAAGTTTGTATAGGTATTTCAAGGATGCCCAGAACTGAGCTAAACTTGCTATGTGTCCAACTCCTAGAAATAACTTCATGCCCCATCTCCCTTACTTCCAGCTAGTAAGGATCACATAATTCCTAACAAATTTTTGACACAGATTCCCAATTCGGGCATTCAGAACATATAGCACGTTGCTGTAAGCAAGCAGATTCCCATTCAAAGTTGCAAGTTACTATGTAGGAACAAGTTTGTATAGGTATTTCAAAGATGCCCAGAACTGAGCTAAACTTGGTATGTGTCCAACTCCTAGAAATAACTTCATGCCCCATCTCCCTTACTTCCAGCTAGTAAGGATCACATAATTCCTAACAAAGTTTTGACACAGATTCCCAATTCGGGCATTCAGAACATATAGCACGTTGCTGTAAGCAAGCAGATTCCCATTCAAAGATGCAAGTTACTATGTAGGAACAAGTTTGTATAGGTATTTCAAAGATGCCCAGAACTGAGCTAAACTTGCTATGTGTCCAACTCCTAGAAATAACTTCATGCCCCATCTCCCTTACTTCCAGCTAGTAAGGATCACATAATTCCTAACAAAGTTTTGACACAGATTCCCAATTCGGGCATTCAGAACATATAGCACGTTGCTGTAACCAAGCACATTCTCATTCAAAGATGCAAGTTACTATGTAGGAACAAGTTTGTATAGGCATTTCAAAGATGCCCAGAACTGAGCTAAACTTGATATGTGTCCAACTCCTAGAAATAACTTCATGCCCCATCTCCCTTACTTCCAGCTAGTAAGGATCACATAATTCCTAACAAAGTTTTGACACAGATTCCCAATTCGGGCATTCAGAACATATAGCACGTTGCTGTAAGCAAGCACATTCTCATTCAAAGATGCAAGTTACTATGTAGGAACAAGTTTGTATAGGCATTTCAAAGATGCCCAGAACTGAGCTAAACTTGGTATGTGTCCAACTCCTAGAAATAACTTCATGCCCCATCTCCCTTACTTCCAGCTAGTAAGGATCACATAATTCCTAACAAAGTTTTGACACAGATTCCCAATTCGGGCATTCAGAACATATAGCACGCTGCTGTAAGCAAGCACATTCTCATTCAAAGTTGCAAGTTACTATGTAGGAACAAGTTTGTATAGGTATTTCAAAGATGCCCAGAACTGAGCTAAACTTGGTATGTGTCCAACTCCTAGAAATAACTTCATGCCCCATCTCCCTTACTTCCAGCTAGTAAGGATCACATAATTCCTAACAAAGTTTTGACACAGATTCCCAATTCGGGCATTCAGAACATACAGCACGTTGCTGTAAGCAAGCACATTTTCATTCAAAGTTGCAAGTTACTTTGTGGGAACAAGTTTGTATAGGTATTTCAAAGATGCCCAGAACTGAGCTAAACTTGGTATGTGTCCAACTCCTCTAAATAACTTCATGCCCCATCTCCCTTACTTCCAGCTAGTAAGGATCACATAATTCCTAACAAAGTTTTGACACAGATTCCCAGTTCGGGCATTCAGAACATATAGCACGCTGCTGTAAGCAAGCACATTCTCATTCAAAGTTGCAAGTTACTATGTAGGAACAAGTTTGTATAGGTATTTCAAAGATGCCCAGAACTGAGCTAAACTTGGTATGTGTCCAACTCCTAGAAATAACTTCATGCCCCATCTCCCTTACTTCCAGCTAGTAAGGATCACATCATTCCTAACAAAGTTTTGACACAGATTCCCAATTCGGGCATTCAGAACATATAGCACGCTGCTGTAAGCAAGCACATTCTCATTCAAAGTTGCAAGTTACTTTGTAGGAACAAGTCTGTATAGGTATTTCAAAGATGCCCAGAACTGAGCTAAACTTGGTATGTGTCCAACTCCTAGAAATAACTTCATGCCCCATCTCCCTTACTTCCAGCTAGTAAGGATCACATAATTCCTAACAAAGTTTTGACACAGATTCCCAATTCGGGCATTCAGAACATATAGCACGTTGCTGTAAGCAAGCACATTCTCATTCAAAGTTGCAAGTTACTATGTAGGAACAAGTTTGTATAGGTATTTCAAAGATGCCCAGAACTGAGCTAAAATTGGTATGTGTCCAACTCCTAGAAGTAACTTCATGCCCCATCTCCCTTACTTCCAGCTAGTAAGGATCACATAATTCCTAGCAAAGTTTTGACACAGATTGCCAATTCGGGCATTCAGAACATATAGCACGTTGCTGTAAGCAAGCACATTCTCATTCAAAGATGCAAGTTACTATGTAGGAACAAGTTTGTATAGGTATTTCAAGGATGCCCAGAACTGAGCTAAACTTGCTATGTGTCCAACTCCTAGAAATAACTTCATGCCCCATCTCCCTTACTTCCAGCTAGTAAGGATCACATAATTCCTAACAAAGTTTTGACACAGATTCCCAATTCGGGCATTCAGAACATATAGCACGTTGCTGTAAGCAAGCACATTCTCATTCAAAGTTGCAAGTTACTATGTAGGAACAAGTTTGTATAGGTATTTCAAAGATGCCCAGAACTGAGCTAAACTTGGTATGTGTCCAACTCCTAGAAATAACTTCATGCCCCATCTCCCTTACTTCCAGCTAGTAAGGATCACATAATTCCTAACAAAGTTTTGACACAGATTCCCAATTCGGGCATTCAGAACATATAGCACGTTGCTGTAAGCAAGCAGATTCCCATTCAAAGATGCAAGTTACTATGTAGGAACAAGTTTGTATAGGTATTTCAAAGATGCCCTGAACTGAGCTAAACTTGCTATGTGTCCAACTCCTAGAAATAACTTCATGCCCCATCTCCCTTACTTCCAGCTAGTAAGGATCACATAATTCCTAACAAAGTTTTGACACAGATTCCCAATTCGGGCATTCAGAACATATAGCACGTTGCTGTAACCAAGCACATTCTCATTCAAAGATGCAAGTTACTATGTAGGAACAAGTTTGTATAGGTATTTCAAAGATGCCCAGAACTGAGCTAAACTTGATATGTGTCCAACTCCTAGAAATAACTTCATGCCCCATCTCCCTTACTTCCAGCTAGTAAGGATCACATAATTCCTAACAAAGTTTTGACACAGATTGCCAATTCGGGCATTCAGAACATATAGCACGTTGCTGTAAGCAAGCACATTCTCATTCAAAGATGCAAGTTACTATGTAGGAACAAGTTTGTATAGGCATTTCAAAGATGCCCAGAACTGAGCTAAACTTGGTATGTGTCCAACTCCTAGAAATAACTTCATGCCCCATCTCCCTTACTTCCAGCTAGTAAGGATCACATAATTCCTAACAAAGTTTTGACACAGATTCCCAATTCGGGCATTCAGAACATATAGCACGCTGCTGTAAGCAAGCACATTCTCATTCAAAGTTGCAAGTTACTATGTAGGAACAAGTTTGTATAGGTATTTCAAAGATGCCCAGAACTGAGCTAAACTTGGTATGTGTCCAACTCCTAGAAATAACTTCATGCCCCATCTCCCTTACTTCCAGCTAGTAAGGATCACATAATTCCTAACAAAGTTTTGACACAGATTCCCAATTCGGGCATTCAGAACATATAGCACGTTGCTGTAAGCAAGCACATTTTCATTCAAAGTTGCAAGTTACTTTGTGGGAACAAGTTTGTATAGGTATTTCAAAGATGCCCAGAACTGAGCTAAACTTGGTATGTGTCCAACTCCTCTAAATAACTTCATGCCCCATCTCCCTTACTTCCAGCTAGTAAGGATCACATAATTCCTAACAAAGTTTTGACACAGATTCCCAGTTCGGGCATTCAGAACATATAGCACGCTGCTGTAAGCAAGCACATTCTCATTCAAAGTTGCAAGTTACTATGTAGGAACAAGTTTGTATAGGTATTTCAAAGATGCCCAGAACTGAGCTAAACTTGGTATGTGTCCAACTCCTAGAAATAACTTCATGCCCCATCTCCCTTACTTCCAGCTAGTAAGGATCACATCATTCCTAACAAAGTTTTGACACAGATTCCCAATTCGGGCATTCAGAACATATAGCACGCTGCTGTAAGCAAGCACATTCTCATTCAAAGTTGCAAGTTACTTTGTAGGAACAAGTCTGTATAGGTATTTCAAAGATGCCCAGAACTGAGCTAAACTTGGTATGTGTCCAACTCCTAGAAATAACTTCATGCCCCATCTCCCTTACTTCCAGCTAGTAAGGATCACATAATTCCTAACAAAGTTTTGACACAGATTCCCAATTCGGGCATTCAGAACATATAGCACGTTGCTGTAAGAAATCACATTTTCATTCAAAGTTGCAAGTTACTATGTAGGAACAAGTTTGTATAGGTATTTCAAAGATGCCCAGAACTGAGCTAAACTTGGTATGTGTCCAACTCCTAGAAATAACTTCATGCCCCATCTCCCTTACTTCCAGCTAGTAAGGATCACATAATTCCTAACAGTTTTGACACAGATTCCCAATTCGGGCATTCAGAACATATAGCACGTTGCTGTAAGCAAGCAGATTCCCATTCAAAGATGCAAGTTACTATGTAGGAACAAGTTTGTATAGGTATTTCAAAGATGCCCAGAACTGAGCTAAACTTGCTATGTGTCCAACTCCTAGAAATAACTTCATGCCCCATCTCCCTTACTTCCAGCTAGTAAGGATCACATAATTCCTAACAAAGTTTTGACACAGATTGCCAATTCGGGCATTCAGAACATATAGCACGTTGCTGTAAGCAAGCACATTCTCATTCAAAGATGCAAGTTACTATGTAGGAACAAGTTTGTATAGGTATTTCAAAGATGCCCAGAACTGAGCTAAACTTGCTATGTGTCCAACTCCTAGAAATAACTTCATGCCCCATCTCCCTTACTTCCAGCTAGTAAGGATCACATAATTCCTAACAAAGTTTTGACACAGATTCCCAATTCGGGCATTCAGAACATATAGCACGTTGCTGTAAGCAAGCACATTCTCATTCAAAGTTGCAAGTTACTATGTAGGAATAAGTTTGTATAGGTATTTCAAAGATGCCCAGAACTGAGCTAAACTTGGTATGTGTCCAACTCCTAGAAGTAACTTCATGCCCCATCTCCCTTACTTCCAGCTAGTAAGGATCACATAATTCCTAGCAAAGTTTTGACACAGATTGCCAATTCGGGCATTCAGAACATATAGCACGTTGCTGTAAGCAAGCACATTCTCATTCAAAGATGCAAGTTACTATGTAGGAACAAGTTTGTATAGGTATTTCAAAGATGCCCAGAACTGAGCTAAACTTGCTATGTGTCCAACTCCTAGAAATAACTTCATGCCCCATCTCCCTTACTTCCAGCTAGTAAGGATCACATAATTCCTAACAAAGTTTTGACACAGATTCCCAATTCGGGCATTCAGAACATATAGCACGTTGCTGTAAGCAAGCACATTCTCATTCAAAGTTGCAAGTTACTATGTAGGAACAAGTTTGTATAGGTATTTCAAAGATGCCCTGAACTGAGCTAAACTTGCTTTGTGTCCAACTCCTAGAAATAACTTCATGCCCCATCTCCCTTACTTCCAGCTAGTAAGGATCACATAATTCCTAACAAAGTTTTGACACAGATTCCCAATTCGGGCATTCAGAACATATAGCACGCTGCTGTAACCAAGCACATTCTCATTCAAAGATGCAAGTTACTATGTAGGAACAAGTTTGTATAGGTATTTCAAAGATGCCCAGAACTGAGCTAAACTTGATATGTGTCCAACTCCTAGAAATAACTTCATGCCCCATCTCCCTTACTTCCAGCTAGTAAGGATCACATAATTCCTAACAAAGTTTTGACACAGATTCCCAATTCGGGCATTCAGAACATATAGCACGCTGCTGTAAGCAAGCACATTCTCATTCAAAGATGCAAGTTACTATGTAGGAACAAGTTTGTATAGGCATTTCAAAGATGCCCAGAACTGAGCTAAACTTGGTATGTGTCCAACTCCTAGAAATAACTTCATGCCCCATCTCCCTTACTTCCAGCTAGTAAGGATCACATAATTCCTAACAAAGTTTTGACACAGATTCCCAATTCGGGCATTCAGAACATATAGCACGCTGCTGTAAGCAAGCACATTCTCATTCAAAGTTGCAAGTTACTATGTAGGAACAAGTTTGTATAGGTATTTCAAAGATGCCCAGAACTGAGCTAAACTTGGTATGTGTCCAACTCCTCTAAATAACTTCATGCCCCATCTCCCTTACTTCCAGCTAGTAAGGATCACATAATTCCTAACAAAGTTTTGACACAGATTCCCAATTCGGGCATTCAGAACATATAGCACGTTGCTGTAAGCAAGCACGTTTTCATTCAAAGTTGCAAGTTACTTTGTAGGAACAAGTTTGTATAGGTATTTCAAAGATGCCCAGAACTGAGCTAAACTTGGTATGTGTCCAACTCCTCTAAATAACTTCATGCCCCATCTCCCTTACTTCCAGCTAGTAAGGATCACATAATTCCTAACAAAGTTTTGACACAGATTCCCAATTCGGGCATTCAGAACATATAGCACGCTGCTGTAAGCAAGCACATTCTCATTCAAAGTTGCAAGTTACTATGTAGGAACAAGTTTGTATAGGTATTTCAAAGATGCCCAGAACTGAGCTAAACTTGGTATGTGTCCAACTCCTAGAAATAACTTCATGCCCCATCTCCCTTACTTCCAGCTAGTAAGGATCACAAAATTCCTAACAAAGTTTTGACACAGATTCCCAATTCGGGCATTCAGAACATATAGCACGTTGCTGTAAGCAAGCACATTTTCATTCAGAGTTGCAAGTTACTTTGTAGGAACAAGTTTGTATAGGTATTTCAAAGATGCCCAGAACTGAGCTAAACTTGGTATGTGTCCAACTCCTAGAAATAACTTCATGCCCCATCTCCCTTACTTCCAGCTAGTAAGGATCACATAATTCCTAACAAAGTTTTGACACAGATTCCCAATTCGGGCATTCAGAACATATAGCACGTTGCTGTAAGCAAGCACATTTTCATTCAAAGATGCAAGTTACTTTGTAGGAACAAGTTTGTATAGGTATTTCAAAGATGCCCAGAACTGAGCTAAACTTGGTATGTGTCCAACTCCTAGAAATAACTTCATGCCCCATCTCCCTTACTTCCAGCTAGTAAGGATCACATAATTCCTAACAAAGTTTTGACACAGATTCCCAATTCGGGCATTCAGAACATATAGCACGTTGCTGTAAGCAAGCAGATTCCCATTCAAAGATGCAAGTTACTACGTAGGAACAAGTTTGTATAGGTATTTCAAAGATGCCCTGAACTGAGCTAAACTTGCTATGTGTCCAACTCCTAGAAATAACTTCATGCCCCATCTCCCTTACTTCCAGCTAGTAAGGATCACATAATTCCTAACAAAGTTTTGACACAGATTCCCAATTCGGGCATTCAGAACATATAGCACGTTGCTGTAAGCAAGCACATTCTCATTCAAAGATGCAAGTTACTACGTAGGAACAAGTTTGTATAGGTATTTCAAAGATGCCCAGAACTGAGCTAAACTTGCTATGTGTCCAACTCCTAGAAATAACTTCATGCCCCATCTCCCTTACTTCCAGCTAGTAAGGATCACATAATTCCTAACAAAGTTTTGACACAGATTGCCAATTCGGGCATTCAGAACATATAGCACGTTGCAGTAAGCAAGCACATTCTCATTCAAAGTTGCAAGTTACTATGTAGGAACAAGTTTGTATAGGTATTTCAAAGATGCCCAGAACTGAGCTAAACTTGGTATGTGTCCAACTCCTAGAAATCACTTCATGCCCCATCTCCCTTACTTCCAGCTAGTAAGGATCACATAATTCCTAACAAAGTTTTGACACAGATTCCCAATTCGGGCATTCAGAACATATAGCACGTTGCTGTAAGCAAGCACATTCTCATTCAAAGTTGCAAGTTACTATGTAGGAACAAGTTTGTATAGGTATTTCAAAGATGCCCAGAACTGAGCTAAACTTGGTATGTGTCCAACTCCTAGAAATAACTTCATGCCCCATCTCCCTTACTTCCAGCTAGTAAGGATCACATAATTCCTAACAAAGTTTTGACACAGATTCCCAATTCGGGCATTCAGAACATATAGCACGTTGCTGTAAGCAAGCACATTTTCATTCAAAGTTGCAAGTTACTTTGTAGGAACAAGTTTGTATAGGTATTTCAAAGATGCCCAGAACTGAGCTAAACTTGGTATGTGTCCAACTCCTAGAAATAACTTCATGCCCCATCTCCCTTACTTCCAGCTAGGAAGGATCACATAATTCCTAACAAAGTTTTGACACAGATTGCCAATTCGGGCATTCAGAACATATAGCACGTTGCTGTAAGCAAGCAGATTCTCATTCAAAGTTGCAAGTTACTAGGTAGGAACAAGTTTGTATAGGTATTTCAAAGATGCCCAGAACTGAGCTAAACTTGGTATGTGTCCAACTCCTAGAAATAACTTCATGCCCCATCTCCCTTACTTCCAGCTAGTAAGGATCACATAATTCCTAACAAAGCTTTGACACAGATTCCCAATTCGGGCATTCAGAACATATAGCACGTTGCTGTAAGCAAGCACATTCTCATTCAAAGTTGCAAGTTACTATGTAGGAACAAGTTTGTATAGGTATTTCAAAGATGCCCAGAACTGAGCTAAACTTGGTATGTGTCCAACTCCTAGAAATAACTTCATGCCCCATCTCCCTTACTTCCAGCTAGTAAGGATCACATAATTCCTAACAAAGTTTTGACACAGATTCCCAATTCGGGCATTCAGAACATATAGCACGTTGCTGTAAGCAAGCACATTCTCATTCAAAGATGCAAGTTACTATGTAGGAACAAGTTTGTATAGGTATTTCAAAGATGCCCAGAACAGAGCTAAACTTGGTATGTGTCCAACTCCTAGAAATAACTTCATGCCCCATCTCCCTTACTTCCAGCTAGTAAGGATCACATAATTCCTAACAAAGTTTTGACACAGATTCCCAATTCGGGCATTCAGAACATATAGCACGTTGCTGTAAGCAAGCACATTCTCATTCAAAGTTGCAAGTTACTATGTAGGAACAAGTTTGTATAGGTATTTCAAAGATGCCCAGAACTGAGCTAAACTTGGTATGTGTCCCACTCCTAGAAGTAACTTCATGCCCCATCTCCCTTACTTCCAGCTAGTAAGGATCACATAATTCCTAGCAAAGTTTTGACACAGATTGCCAATTCGGGCATTCAGAACATATAGCACGTTGCTGTAAGCAAGCACATTCTCATTCAAAGATGCAAGTTACTATGTAGGAACAAGTTTGTATAGGTATTTCAAAGATGCCCAGAACTGAGCTAAACTTGGTATGTCTCCAACTCCAAGAAATAACTTCATGCCCCATCTCCCTTACTTCCAGCTAGTAAGGATCACATAATTCCTAACAAAGTTTTGACACAGATTCCCAATTCGGGCATTCAGAACATATAGCACGTTGCTGTAAGCAAGCACATTCTCATTCAAAGTTGCAAGTTACTATGTAGGAACTAGTTTGTATAGGTATTTCAAAGATGCCCAGAACTGAGCTAAACTTGGTATGTGTCCAACTCCTAGAAATAACTTCATGCCCCATCTCCCTTACTTCCAGCTAGTAAGGATCACATAATTCCTAACAAAGTTTTGACACAGATTCCCAATTCGGGCATTCAGAACATATAGCACGTTGCTGTAAGCAAGCAGATTCCCATTCAAAGATGCAAGTTACTATGTAGGAACAAGTTTGTATAGGTATTTCAAAGATGCCCTGAACTGAGCTAAACTTGCTATGTGTCCAACTCCTAGAAATAACTTCATGCCCCATCTCCCTTACTTCCAGCTAGTAAGGATCACATAATTCCTAACAAAGTTTTGACACAGATTCCCAATTCGGGCATTCAGAACATATAGCACGTTGCTGTAAGCAAGCACATTCTCATTCAAAGATGCAAGTTACTATGTAGGAACAAGTTTGTATAGGTATTTCAAAGATGCCCAGAACTGAGCTAAACTTGGTATGTGTCCAACTCCTAGAAATAACTTCATGCCCCATCTCCCTTACTTCCAGCTAGTAAGGATCACATAATTCCTAACAAAGTTTTGACACAGATTGCCAATTCGGGCATTCAGAACATATAGCACGTTGCTGTAAGCAAGCACATTCTCATTCAAAGATGCAAGTTACTATGTAGGAACAAGTTTGTATAGGCATTTCAAAGATGCCCAGAACTGAGCTAAACTTGGTATGTGTCCAACTCCTAGAAATAACTTCATGCCCCATCTCCCTTACTTCCAGCTAGTAAGGATCACATAATTCCTAACAAAGTTTTGACACAGATTCCCAATTCGGGCATTCAGAACATATAGCACGCTGCTGTAAGCAAGCACATTCTCATTCAAAGTTGCAAGTTACTATGTAGGAACAAGTTTGTATAGGTATTTCAAAGATGCCCAGAACTGAGCTAAACTTGGTATGTGTCCAACTCCTAGAAATAACTTCATGCCCCATCTCCCTTACTTCCAGCTAGTAAGGATCACATAATTCCTAACAAAGTTTTGACACAGATTCCCAATTCGGGCATTCAGAACATATAGCACGCTGCTGTAAGCAAGCACATTCTCATTCAAAGTTGCAAGTTACTTTGTAGGAACAAGTTTGTATAGGTATTTCAAAGATGCCCAGAACTGAGCTAAACTTGGTATGTGTCCAACTCCTAGAAATAACTTCATGCCCCATCTCCCTTACTTCCAGCTAGTAAGGATCACATAATTCCTAACAAAGTTTTGACACAGATTCCCAATTCGGGCATTCAGAACATATAGCACGTTGCTGTAAGCAAGCACATTCTCATTCAAAGTTGCAAGTTACTTTGTAGGAACAAGTTTGTATAGGTATTTCAAAGATGCCCAGAACTGAGCTAAACTTGGTATGTGTCCAACTCCTAGAAATAACTTCATGCCCCATCTCCCTTACTTCCAGCTAGTAAGGATCACATAATTCCTAACAAAGTTTTGACACAGATTCCCAATTCGGGCATTCAGAACATATAGCACGCTGCTGTAAGCAGGCACATTCTCATTCAAAGTTGCAAGTTACTATGTAGGAACAAGTTTGTATAGGTATTTCAAAGATGCCCAGAACTGAGCTAAACTTGGTATGTGTCCAACTCCTAGAAATAACTTCATGCCCCATCTCCCTTACTTCCAGCTAGTAAGGATCACATAATTCCTAACAAAGTTTTGACACAGATTCCCAATTCGGGCATTCAGAACATATAGCACGTTGCTGTAAGCAAGCAGATTCTCATTCAAAGTTGCAAGTTACTAGGTAGGAACAAGTTTGTATAGGTATTTCAAAGATGCCCAGAACTGAGCTAAACTTGGTATGTGTCCAACTCCTAGAAATAACTTCATGCCCCATCTCCCTTACTTCCAGCTAGTAAGGATCACATAATTCCTAACAAAGTTTTGACACAGATTCCCAATTCGGGCATTCAGAACATATAGCACGTTGCTGTAAGCAAGCACATTTTCATTCAAAGTTGCAAGTTACTATGTAGGAACAAGTTTGTATAGGTATTTCAAAGATGCCCAGAACTGAGCTAAACTTGGTATGTGTCCAACTCCTAGAAATAACTTCATGCCCCATCTCCCTTACTTCCAGCTAGTAAGGATCACATAATTCCTAACAGTTTTGACACAGATTCCCAATTCGGGCATTCAGAACATATAGCACGTTGCTGTAAGCAAGCACATTCTCAATCAAAGATGCAAGTTACTATGTAGGAACAAGTTTGTATAGGTATTTCAAAGATGCCCAGAACTGAGCTAAACTTGCTATGTGTCCAACTCCTAGAAATAACTTCATGCCCCATTTCCCTTACTTCCAGCTAGTAAGGATCACATAATTTCTAACAAAGTTTTGACACAGATTGCCAATTCGGGCATTCAGAACATATAGCACGTTGCTGTAAGCAAGCACATTCTCATTCAAAGATGCAAGTTACTATGTAGGAACAAGTTTGTATAGGTATTTCAAAGATGCCCAGAACTGAGCTAAACTTGCTATGTGTCCAACTCCTAGAAATAACTTCATGCCCCATCTCCCTTACTTCCAGCTAGTAAGGATCACATAATTCCTAACAAAGTTTTGACACAGATTCCCAATTCGGGCATTCAGAACATATAGCACGTTGCTGTAAGCAAGCACATTCTCATTCAAAGTTGCAAGTTACTATGTAGGAACAAGTTTGTATAGGTATTTCAAAGATGCCCAGAACTGAGCTAAACTTGGTATGTGTCCAACTCCTAGAAGTAACTTCATGCCCCATCTCCCTTACTTCCAGCTAGTAAGGATCACATAATTCCTAGCAAAGTTTTGACACAGATTGCCAATTCGGGCATTCAGAACATATAGCACGTTGCTGTAAGCAAGCACATTCTCATTCAAAGATGCAAGTTACTATGTAGGAACAAGTTTGTATAGGTATTTCAAGGATGCCCAGAACTGAGCTAAACTTGCTATGTGTCCAACTCCTAGAAATAACTTCATGCCCCATCTCCCTTACTTCCAGCTAGTAAGGATCACATAATTCCTAACAAAGTTTTGACACAGATTCCCAATTCGGGCATTCAGAACATATAGCACGTTGCTGTAAGCAAGCACATTCTCATTCAAAGTTGCAAGTTACTATGTAGGAACAAGTTTGTATAGGTATTTCAAAGATGCCCAGAACTGAGCTAAACTTGGTATGTGTCCAACTCCTAGAAATAACTTCATGCCCCATCTCCCTTACTTCCAGCTAGTAAGGATCACATAATTCCTAACAAAGTTTTGACACAGATTCCCAATTCGGGCATTCAGAACATATAGCACGTTGCTGTAAGCAAGCAGATTCCCATTCAAAGATGCAAGTTACTATGTAGGAACAAGTTTGTATAGGTATTTCAAAGATGCCCTGAACTGAGCTAAACTTGCTATGTGTCCAACTCCTAGAAATAACTTCATGCCCCATCTCCCTTACTTCCAGCTAGTAAGGATCACATAATTCCTAACAAAGTTTTGACACAGATTCCCAATTCGGGCATTCAGAACATATAGCACGTTGCTGTAACCAAGCACATTCTCATTCAAAGATGCAAGTTACTATGTAGGAACAAGTTTGTATAGGCATTTCAAAGATGCCCAGAACTGAGCTAAACTTGGTATGTGTCCAACTCCTAGAAATAACTTCATGCCCCATCTCCCTTACTTCCAGCTAGTAAGGATCACATAATTCCTAACAAAGTTTTGACACAGATTCCCAATTCGGGCATTCAGAACATATAGCACGCTGCTGTAAGCAAGCACATTCTCATTCAAAGTTGCAAGTTACTATGTAGGAACAAGTTTGTATAGGTATTTCAAAGATGCCCAGAACTGAGCTAAACTTGGTATGTGTCCAACTCCTAGAAATAACTTCATGCCCCATCTCCCTTACTTCCAGCTAGTAAGGATCACATAATTCCTAACAAAGTTTTGACACAGATTCCCAATTCGGGCATTCAGAACATATAGCACGTTGCTGTAAGCAAGCACATTTTCATTCAAAGTTGCAAGTTACTTTGTGGGAACAAGTTTGTATAGGTATTTCAAAGATGCCCAGAACTGAGCTAAACTTGGTATGTGTCCAACTCCTCTAAATAACTTCATGCCCCATCTCCCTTACTTCCAGCTAGTAAGGATCACATAATTCCTAACAAAGTTTTGACACAGATTCCCAGTTCGGGCATTCAGAACATATAGCACGCTGCTGTAAGCAAGCACATTCTCATTCAAAGTTGCAAGTTACTATGTAGGAACAAGTTTGTATAGGTATTTCAAAGATGCCCAGAACTGAGCTAAACTTGGTATGTGTCCAACTCCTAGAAATAACTTCATGCCCCATCTCCCTTACTTCCAGCTAGTAAGGATCACATCATTCCTAACAAAGTTTTGACACAGATTCCCAATTCGGGCATTCAGAACATATAGCACGCTGCTGTAAGCAAGCACATTCTCATTCAAAGTTGCAAGTTACTTTGTAGGAACAAGTCTGTATAGGTATTTCAAAGATGCCCAGAACTGAGCTAAACTTGGTATGTGTCCAACTCCTAGAAATAACTTCATGCCCCATCTCCCTTACTTCCAGCTAGTAAGGATCACATAATTCCTAACAAAGTTTTGACACAGATTCCCAATTCGGGCATTCAGAACATATAGCACGTTGCTGTAAGCAAGCACATTCTCATTCAAAGTTGCAAGTTACTATGTAGGAACAAATTTGTATAGGTATTTCAAAGATGCCCAGAACTGAGCTAAACTTGGTATGTGTCCAACTCCTAGAAGTAACTTCATGCCCCATCTCCCTTACTTCCAGCTAGTAAGGATCACATAATTCCTAGCAAAGTTTTGACACAGATTGCCAATTCGGGCATTCAGAACATATAGCACGTTGCTGTAAGCAAGCACATTCTCATTAAAAGATGCAAGTTACTATGTAGGAACAAGTTTGTATAGGTATTTCAAGGATTCCCAGAACTGAGCTAAACTTGCTATGTGTCCAACTCCTAGAAATAACTTCATGCCCCATCTCCCTTACTTCCAGCTAGTAAGGATCACATAATTCCTAACAAAGTTTTGACACAGATTCCCAATTCGGGCATTCAGAACATATAGCACGTTGCTGTAAGCAAGCACATTCTCATTCAAAGTTGCAAGTTACTATGTAGGAACAAGTTTGTATAGGTATTTCAAAGATGCCCAGAACTGAGCTAAACTTGGTATGTGTCCAACTCCTAGAAATAACTTCATGCCCCATCTCCCTTACTTCCAGCTAGTAAGGATCACATAATTCCTAACAAAGTTTTGACACAGATTCCCAATTCGGGCATTCAGAACATATAGCACGTTGCTGTAAGCAAGCAGATTCCCATTCAAAGATGCAAGTTACTATGTAGGAACAAGTTTGTATAGGTATTTCAAAGATGCCCTGAACTGAGCTAAACTTGCTATGTGTCCAACTCCTAGAAATAACTTCATGCCCCATCTCCCTTACTTCCAGCTAGTAAGGATCACATAATTCCTAACAAAGTTTTGACACAGATTCCCAATTCGGGCATTCAGAACATATAGCACGTTGCTGTAACCAAGCACATTCTCATTCAAAGATGCAAGTTACTATGTAGGAACAAGTTTGTATAGGTATTTCAAAGATGCCCAGAACTGAGCTAAACTTGATATGTGTCCAACTCCTAGAAATAACTTCATGCCCCATCTCCCTTACTTCCAGCTAGTAAGGATCACATAACTCCTAACAAAGTTTTGACACAGATTGCCAATTCGGGCATTCAGAACATATAGCACGTTGCTGTAAGCAAGCACATTCTCATTCAAAGATGCAAGTTACTATGTAGGAACAAGTTTGTATAGGCATTTCAAAGATGCCCAGAACTGAGCTAAACTTGGTATGTGTCCAACTCCTAGAAATAACTTCATGCCCCATCTCCCTTACTTCCAGCTAGTAAGGATCACATAATTCCTAACAAAGTTTTGACACAGATTCCCAATTCGGGCATTCAGAACATATAGCACGCTGCTGTAAGCAAGCACATTCTCATTCAAAGTTGCAAGTTACTATGTAGGAACAAGTTTGTATAGGTATTTCAAAGATGCCCAGAACTGAGCTAATCTTGGTATGTGTCCAACTCCTAGAAATAACTTCATGCCCCATCTCCCTTACTTCCAGCTAGTAAGGATCACATAATTCCTAACAAAGTTTTGACACAGATTCCCAATTCGGGCATTCAGAACATATAGCACGTTGCTGTAAGCAAGCACATTTTCATTCAAAGTTGCAAGTTACTTTGTGGGAACAAGTTTGTATAGGTATTTCAAAGATGCCCAGAACTGAGCTAAACTTGGTATGTGTCCAACTCCTCTAAATAACTTCATGCCCCATCTCCCTTACTTCCAGCTAGTAAGGATCACATAATTCCTAACAAAGTTTTGACACAGATTCCCAGTTCGGGCATTCAGAACATATAGCACGCTGCTGTAAGCAAGCACATTCTCATTCAAAGTTGCAAGTTACTATGTAGGAACAAGTTTGTATAGGTATTTCAAAGATGCCCAGAACTGAGCTAAACTTGGTATGTGTCCAACTCCTAGAAATAACTTCATGCCCCATCTCCCTTACTTCCAGCTAGTAAGGATCACATCATTCCTAACAAAGTTTTGACACAGATTCCCAATTCGGGCATTCAGAACATATAGCACGCTGCTGTAAGCAAGCACATTCTCATTCAAAGTTGCAAGTTACTTTGTAGGAACAAGTCTGTATAGGTATTTCAAAGATGCCCAGAACTGAGCTAAACTTGGTATGTGTCCAACTCCTAGAAATAACTTCATGCCCCATCTCCCTTACTTCCAGCTAGTAAGGATCACATAATTCCTAACAAAGTTTTGACACAGATTCCCAATTCGGGCATTCAGAACATATAGCACGTTGCTGTAAGAAATCACATTTTCATTCAAAGTTGCAAGTTACTATGTAGGAACAAGTTTGTATAGGTATTTCAAAGATGCCCAGAACTGAGCTAAACTTGGTATGTGTCCAACTCCTAGAAATAACTTCATGCCCCATCTCCCTTACTTCCAGCTAGTAAGGATCACATAATTCCTAACAGTTTTGACACAGTTTCCCAATTCGGGCATTCAGAACATATAGCACGTTGCTGTAAGCAAGCAGATTCCCATTCAAAGATGCAAGTTACTATGTAGGAACAAGTTTGTATAGGTATTTCAAAGATGCCCAGAACTGAGCTAAACTTGCTATGTGTCCAACTCCTAGAAATAACTTCATGCCCCATCTCCCTTACTTCCAGCTAGTAAGGATCACATAATTCCTAACAAAGTTTTGACACAGATTGCCAATTCGGGCATTCAGAACATATAGCACGTTGCTGTAAGCAAGCACATTCTCATTCAAAGATGCAAGTTACTATGTAGGAACAAGTTTGTATAGGTATTTCAAAGATGCCCAGAACTGAGCTAAACTTGCTATGTGTCCAACTCCTAGAAATAACTTCATGCCCCATCTCCCTTACTTCCAGCTAGTAAGGATCACATAATTCCTAACAAAGTTTTGACACAGATTCCCAATTCGGGCATTCAGAACATATAGCACGTTGCTGTAAGCAAGCACATTCTCATTCAAAGTTGCAAGTTACTATGTAGGAACAAGTTTGTATAGGTATTTCAAAGATGCCCAGAACTGAGCTAAACTTGGTATGTGTCCAACTCCTAGAAGTAACTTCATGCCCCATCTCCCTTACTTCCAGCTAGTAAGGATCACATAATTCCTAGCAAAGTTTTGACACAGATTGCCAATTCGGGCATTCAGAACATATAGCACGTTGCTGTAAGCAAGCACATTCTCATTCAAAGATGCAAGTTACTATGTAGGAACAAGTTTGTATAGGTATTTCAAAGATGCCCAGAACTGAGCTAAACTTGCTATGTGTCCAACTCCTAGAAATAACTTCATGCCCCATCTCCCTTACTTCCAGCTAGTAAGGATCACATAATTCCTAACAAAGTTTTGACACAGATTCCCAATTCGGGCATTCAGAACATATAGCACGTTGCTGTAAGCAAGCACATTCTCATTCAAAGTTGCAAGTTACTATGTAGGAACAAGTTTGTATAGGTATTTCAAAGATGCCCTGAACTGAGCTAAACTTGCTATGTGTCCAACTCCTAGAAATAACTTCATGCCCCATCTCCCTTACTTCCAGCTAGTAAGGATCACATAATTCCTAACAAAGTTTTGACACAGATTCCCAATTCGGGCATTCAGAACATATAGCACGTTGCTGTAAGCAAGCACATTCTCATTCAAAGTTGCAAGTTACTATGTAGGAACAAGTTTGTATAGGTATTTCAAAGATGCCCAGAACTGAGCTAAACTTGGTATGTGTCCAACTCCTAGAAGTAACTTCATGCCCCATCTCCCTTACTTCCAGCTAGTAAGGATCACATAATTCCTAGCAAAGTTTTGACACAGATTGCCAATTCGGGCATTCAGAACATATAGCACGTTGCTGTAAGCAAGCACATTCTCATTCAAAGATGCAAGTTACTATGTAGGAACAAGTTTGTATAGGTATTTCAAGGATGCCCAGAACTGAGCTAAACTTGCTATGTGTCCAACTCCTAGAAATAACTTCATGCCCCATCTCCCTTACTTCCAGCTAGTAAGGATCACATAATTCCTAACAAAGTTTTGACACAGATTCCCAATTCGGGCATTCAGAACATATAGCACGTTGCTGTAAGCAAGCACATTCTCATTCAAAGTTGCAAGTTACTATGTAGGAACAAGTTTGTATAGGTATTTCAAAGATGCCCAGAACTGAGCTAAACTTGGTATGTGTCCAACTCCTAGAAGTAACTTCATGCCCCATCTCCCTTACTTCCATCTAGTAAGGATCACATAATTCCTAGCAAAGTTTTGACACAGATTGCCAATTCGGGCATTCAGAACATATAGCACGTTGCTGTAAGCAAGCACATTCTCATTCAAAGATGCAAGTTACTATGTAGGAACAAGTTTGTATAGGTATTTCAAGGATGCCCAGAACTGAGCTAAACTTGCTATGTGTCCAACTCCTAGAAATAACTTCATGCCCCATCTCCCTTACTTCCAGCTAGTAAGGATCACATAATTCCTAACAAAGTTTTGACACAGATTCCCAATTCGGGCATTCAGAACATATAGCACGTTGCTGTAAGCAAGCACATTCTCATTCAAAGTTGCAAGTTACTATGTAGGAACAAGTTTGTATAGGTATTTCAAAGATGCCCAGAACTGAGCTAAACTTGGTATGTGTCCAACTCCTAGAAATAACTTCATGCCCCATCTCCCTTACTTCCAGCTAGTAAGGATCACATAATTCCTAACAAAGTTTTGACACAGATTCCCAATTCGGGCATTCAGAACATATAGCACGTTGCTGTAAGCAAGCAGATTCCCATTCAAAGATGCAAGTTACTATGTAGGAACAAGTTTGTATAGGTATTTCAAAGATGCCCTGAACTGAGCTAAACTTGCTATGTGTCCAACTCCTAGAAATAACTTCATGCCCCATCTCCCTTACTTCCAGCTAGTAAGGATCACATAATTCCTAACAAAGTTTTGACACAGATTCCCAATTCGGGCATTCAGAACATATAGCACGTTGCTGTAACCAAGCACATTCTCATTCAAAGATGCAAGTTACTATGTAGGAACAAGTTTGTATAGGTATTTCAAAGATGCCCAGAACTGAGCTAAACTTGATATGTGTCCAACTCCTAGAAATAACTTCATGCCCCATCTCCCTTACTTCCAGCTAGTAAGGATCACATAATTCCTAACAAAGTTTTGACACAGATTGCCAATTCGGGCATTCAGAACATATAGCACGTTGCTGTAAGCAAGCACATTCTCATTCAAAGATGCAAGTTACTATGTAGGAACAAGTTTGTATAGGCATTTCAAAGATGCCCAGAACTGAGCTAAACTTGGTAAGTGTCCAACTCCTAGAAATAACTTCATGCCCCATCTCCCTTACTTCCAGCTAGTAAGGATCACATAATTCCTAACAAAGTTTTGACACAGATTCCCAATTCGGGCATTCAGAACATATAGCACGCTGCTGTAAGCAAGCACATTCTCATTCAAAGTTGCAAGTTACTATGTAGGAACAAGTTTGTATAGGTATTTCAAAGATGCCCAGAACTGAGCTAAACTTGGTATGTGTCCAACTCCTAGAAATAACTTCATGCCCCATCTCCCTTACTTCCAGCTAGTAAGGATCACATAATTCCTAACAAAGTTTTGACACAGATTCCCAATTCGGGCATTCAGAACATATAGCACGTTGCTGTAAGCAAGCACATTTTCATTCAAAGTTGCAAGTTACTTTGTGGGAACAAGTTTGTATAGGTATTTCAAAGATGCCCAGAACTGAGCTAAACTTGGTATGTGTCCAACTCCTCTAAATAACTTCATGCCCCATCTCCCTTACTTCCAGCTAGTAAGGATCACATAATTCCTAACAAAGTTTTGACACAGATTCCCAGTTCGGGCATTCAGAACATATAGCACGCTGCTGTAAGCAAGCACATTCTCATTCAAAGTTGCAAGTTACTATGTAGGAACAAGTTTGTATAGGTATTTCAAAGATGCCCAGAACTGAGCTAAACTTGGTATGTGTCCAACTCCTAGAAATAACTTCATGCCCCATCTCCCTTACTTCCAGCTAGTAAGGATCACATCATTCCTAACAAAGTTTTGACACAGATTCCCAATTCGGGCATTCAGAACATATAGCACGCTGCTGTAAGCAAGCACATTCTCATTCAAAGTTGCAAGTTACTTTGTAGGAACAAGTCTGTATAGGTATTTCAAAGATGCCCAGAACTGAGCTAAACTTGGTATGTGTCCAACTCCTAGAAATAACTTCATGCCCCATCTCCCTTACTTCCAGCTAGTAAGGATCACATAATTCCTAACAAAGTTTTGACACAGATTCCCAATTCGGGCATTCAGAACATATAGCACGTTGCTGTAAGAAATCACATTTTCATTCAAAGTTGCAAGTTACTATGTAGGAACAAGTTTGTATAGGTATTTCAAAGATGCCCAGAACTGAGCTAAACTTGGTATGTGTCCAACTCCTAGAAATAACTTCATGCCCCATCTCCCTTACTTCCAGCTAGTAAGGATCACATAATTCCTAACAGTTTTGACACAGATTCCCAATTCGGGCATTCAGAACATATAGCACGTTGCTGTAACCAAGCAGATTCCCATTCAAAGATGCAAGTTACTATGTAGGAACAAGTTTGTATAGGTATTTCAAAGATGCCCAGAACTGAGCTAAACTTGCTATGTGTCCAACTCCTAGAAATAACTTCATGCCCCATCTCCCTTACTTCCAGCTAGTAAGGATCACATAATTCCTAACAAAGTTTTGACACAGATTGCCAATTCGGGCATTCAGAACATATAGCACGTTGCTGTAAGCAAGCACATTCTCATTCAAAGATGCAAGTTACTATGTAGGAACAAGTTTGTATAGGTATTTCAAAGATGCCCAGAACTGAGCTAAACTTGCTATGTGTCCAACTCCTAGAAATAACTTCATGCCCCATCTCCCTTACTTCCAGCTAGTAAGGATCACATAATTCCTAACAAAGTTTTGACACAGATTCCCAATTCGGGCATTCAGAACATATAGCACGTTGCTGTAAGCAAGCACATTCTCATTCAAAGTTGCAAGTTACTATGTAGGAACAAGTTTGTATAGGTATTTCAAAGATGCCCAGAACTGAGCTAAACTTGGTATGTGTCCAACTCCTAGAAGTAACTTCATGCCCCATCTCCCTTACTTCCAGCTTAAGGATCACATAATTCCTAGCAAAGTTTTGACACAGATTGCCAATTCGGGCATTCAGAACATATAGCACGTTGCTGTAAGCAAGCACATTCTCATTCAAAGATGCAAGTTACTATGTAGGAACAAGTTTGTATAGGTATTTCAAAGATGCCCAGAACTGAGCTAAACTTGCTATGTGTCCAACTCCTAGAAATAACTTCATGCCCCATCTCCCTTACTTCCAGCTAGTAAGGATCACATAATTCCTAACAAAGTTTTGACACAGATTCCCAATTCGGGCATTCAGAACATATAGCACGTTGCTGTAAGCAAGCACATTCTCATTCAAAGTTGCAAGTTACTATGTAGGAACAAGTTTGTATAGGTATTTCAAAGATGCCCTGAACTGAGCTAAACTTGCTATGTGTCCAACTCCTAGAAATAACTTCATGCCCCATCTCCCTTACTTCCAGCTAGTAAGGATCACATAATTCCTAACAAAGTTTTGACACAGATTCCCAATTCGGGCATTCAGAACATATAGCACGCTGCTGTAACCAAGCACATTCTCATTCAAAGATGCAAGTTACTATGTAGGAACAAGTTTGTATAGGTATTTCAAAGATGCCCAGAACTGAGCTAAACTTGATATGTGTCCAACTCCTAGAAATAACTTCATGCCCCATCTCCCTTACTTCCAGCTAGTAAGGATCACATAATTCCTAACAAAGTTTTGACACAGATTCCCAATTCGGGCATTCAGAACATATAGCACGCTGCTGTAAGCAAGCACATTCTAATTCAAAGATGCAAGTTACTATGTAGGAACAAGTTTGTATAGGCATTTCAAAGATGCCCAGAACTGAGCTAAACTTGGTATGTGTCCAACTCCTAGAAATAACTTCATGCCCCATCTCCCTTACTTCCAGCTAGTAAGGATCACATAATTCCTAACAAAGTTTTGACACAGATTCCCAATTCGGGCATTCAGAACATATAGCACGCTGCTGTAAGCAAGCACATTCTCATTCAAAGTTGCAAGTTACTATGTAGGAACAAGTTTGTATAGGTATTTCAAAGATGCCCAGAACTGAGCTAAACTTGGTATGTGTCCAACTCCTAGAAATAACTTCATGCCCCATCTCCCTTACTTCCAGCTAGTAAGGATCACATAATTCCTAACAAAGTTTTGACACAGATTCCCAATTCGGGCATTCAGAACATATAGCACGTTGCTGTAAGCAAGCACGTTTTCATTCAAAGTTGCAAGTTACTTTGTAGGAACAAGTTTGTATAGGTATTTCAAAGATGCCCAGAACTGAGCTAAACTTGGTATGTGTCCAACTCCTAGAAATAACTTCATGCCCCATCTCCCTTACTTCCAGCTAGTAAGGATCACATAATTCCTAACAAAGTTTTGACACAGATTGCCAATTCGGGCATTCAGAACATATAGCACGTTGCTGCAAGCAAGCACATTCTCATTCAAAGATGCAAGTTTCTATGTAGGAACAAGTTTGTATAGGTATTTCAAAGATGCCCAGAACTGAGCTAAACTTGGTATGTGTCCAACTCCTAGAAATAACTTCATGCCCCATCTCCCTTACTTCCAGCTAGTAAGGATCACATAATTCCTAACAGTTTTGACACAGATTCCCAATTCGGGCATTCAGAACATATAGCACGTTGCTGTAAGCAAGCACATTCTCAATCAAAGATGCAAGTTACTATGTAGGAACAAGTTTGTATAGGTATTTCAAAGATGCCCAGAACTGAGCTAAACTTGCTATGTGTCCAACTCCTAGAAATAACTTCATGCCCCATTTCCCTTACTTCCAGCTAGTAAGGATCACATAATTTCTAACAAAGTTTTGACACAGATTGCCAATTCGGGCATTCAGAACATATAGCACGTTGCTGTAAGCAAGCACATTCTCATTCAAAGATGCAAGTTACTATGTAGGAACAAGTTTGTATAGGTATTTCAAAGATGCCCAGAACTGAGCTAAACTTGCTATGTGTCCAACTCCTAGAAATAACTTCATGCCCCATCTCCCTTACTTCCAGCTAGTAAGGATCACATAATTCCTAACAAAGTTTTGACACAGATTCCCAATTCGGGCATTCAGAACATATAGCACGTTGCTGTAAGCAAGCACATTCTCATTCAAAGTTGCAAGTTACTATGTAGGAACAAGTTTGTATAGGTATTTCAAAGATGCCCAGAACTGAGCTAAACTTGGTATGTGTCCAACTCCTAGAAGTAACTTCATGCCCCATCTCCCTTACTTCCAGCTAGTAAGGATCACATAATTCCTAGCAAAGTTTTGACACAGATTGCCAATTCGGGCATTCAGAACATATAGCACGTTGCTGTAAGCAAGCACATTCTCATTCAAAGATGCAAGTTACTATGTAGGAACAAGTTTGTATAGGTATTTCAAGGATGCCCAGAACTGAGCTAAACTTGCTATGTGTCCAACTCCTAGAAATAACTTCATGCCCCATCTCCCTTACTTCCAGCTAGTAAGGATCACATAATTCCTAACAAAGTTTTGACACAGATTCCCAATTCGGGCATTCAGAACATATAGCACGTTGCTGTAAGCAAGCACATTCTCATTCAAAGTTGCAAGTTACTATGTAGGAACAAGTTTGTATAGGTATTTCAAAGATGCCCAGAACTGAGCTAAACTTGGTATGTGTCCAACTCCTAGAAATAACTTCATGCCCCATCTCCCTTACTTCCAGCTAGTAAGGATCACATAATTCCTAACAAAGTTTTGACACAGATTCCCAATTCGGGCATTCAGAACATATAGCACGTTGCTGTAAGCAAGCAGATTCCCATTCAAAGATGCAAGTTACTATGTAGGAACAAGTTTGTATAGGTATTTCAAAGATGCCCTGAACTGAGCTAAACTTGCTATGTGTCCAACTCCTAGAAATAACTTCATGCCCCATCTCCCTTACTTCCAGCTAGTAAGGATCACATAATTCCTAACAAAGTTTTGACACAGATTCCCAATTCGGGCATTCAGAACATATAGCACGTTGCTGTAACCAAGCACATTCTCATTCAAAGATGCAAGTTACTATGTAGGAACAAGTTTGTATAGGCATTTCAAAGATGCCCAGAACTGAGCTAAACTTGGTATGTGTCCAACTCCTAGAAATAACTTCATGCCCCATCTCCCTTACTTCCAGCTAGTAAGGATCACATAATTCCTAACAAAGTTTTGACACAGATTCCCAATTCGGGCATTCAGAACATATAGCACGCTGCTGTAAGCAAGCACATTCTCATTCAAAGTTGCAAGTTACTATGTAGGAACAAGTTTGTATAGGTATTTCAAAGATGCCCAGAACTGAGCTAAACTTGGTATGTGTCCAACTCCTAGAAATAACTTCATGCCCCATCTCCCTTACTTCCAGCTAGTAAGGATCACATAATTCCTAACAAAGTTTTGACACAGATTCCCAATTCGGGCATTCAGAACATATAGCACGTTGCTGTAAGCAAGCACATTTTCATTCAAAGTTGCAAGTTACTTTGTGGGAACAAGTTTGTATAGGTATTTCAAAGATGCCCAGAACTGAGCTAAACTTGGTATGTGTCCAACTCCTCTAAATAACTTCATGCCCCATCTCCCTTACTTCCAGCTAGTAAGGATCACATAATTCCTAACAAAGTTTTGACACAGATTCCCAGTTCGGGCATTCAGAACATATAGCACGCTGCTGTAAGCAAGCACATTCTCATTCAAAGTTGCAAGTTACTATGTAGGAACAAGTTTGTATAGGTATTTCAAAGATGCCCAGAACTGAGCTAAACTTGGTATGTGTCCAACTCCTAGAAATAACTTCATGCCCCATCTCCCTTACTTCCAGCTAGTAAGGATCACATCATTCCTAACAAAGTTTTGACACAGATTCCCAATTCGGGCATTCAGAACATATAGCACGCTGCTGTAAGCAAGCACATTCTCATTCAAAGTTGCAAGTTACTTTGTAGGAACAAGTCTGTATAGGTATTTCAAAGATGCCCAGAACTGAGCTAAACTTGGTATGTGTCCAACTCCTAGAAATAACTTCATGCCCCATCTCCCTTACTTCCAGCTAGTAAGGATCACATAATTCCTAACAAAGTTTTGACACAGATTCCCAATTCGGGCATTCAGAACATATAGCACGTTGCTGTAAGCAAGCACATTCTCATTCAAAGTTGCAAGTTACTATGTAGGAACAAATTTGTATAGGTATTTCAAAGATGCCCAGAACTGAGCTAAACTTGGTATGTGTCCAACTCCTAGAAGTAACTTCATGCCCCATCTCCCTTACTTCCAGCTAGTAAGGATCACATAATTCCTAGCAAAGTTTTGACACAGATTGCCAATTCGGGCATTCAGAACATATAGCACGTTGCTGTAAGCAAGCACATTCTCATTAAAAGATGCAAGTTACTATGTAGGAACAAGTTTGTATAGGTATTTCAAGGATTCCCAGAACTGAGCTAAACTTGCTATGTGTCCAACTCCTAGAAATAACTTCATGCCCCATCTCCCTTACTTCCAGCTAGTAAGGATCACATAATTCCTAACAAAGTTTTGACACAGATTCCCAATTCGGGCATTCAGAACATATAGCACGTTGCTGTAAGCAAGCACATTCTCATTCAAAGTTGCAAGTTACTATGTAGGAACAAGTTTGTATAGGTATTTCAAAGATGCCCAGAACTGAGCTAAACTTGGTATGTGTCCAACTCCTAGAAATAACTTCATGCCCCATCTCCCTTACTTCCAGCTAGTAAGGATCACATAATTCCTAACAAAGTTTTGACACAGATTCCCAATTCGGGCATTCAGAACATATAGCACGTTGCTGTAAGCAAGCAGATTCCCATTCAAAGATGCAAGTTACTATGTAGGAACAAGTTTGTATAGGTATTTCAAAGATGCCCTGAACTGAGCTAAACTTGCTATGTGTCCAACTCCTAGAAATAACTTCATGCCCCATCTCCCTTACTTCCAGCTAGTAAGGATCACATAATTCCTAACAAAGTTTTGACACAGATTCCCAATTCGGGCATTCAGAACATATAGCACGTTGCTGTAACCAAGCACATTCTCATTCAAAGATGCAAGTTACTATGTAGGAACAAGTTTGTATAGGTATTTCAAAGATGCCCAGAACTGAGCTAAACTTGATATGTGTCCAACTCCTAGAAATAACTTCATGCCCCATCTCCCTTACTTCCAGCTAGTAAGGATCACATAATTCCTAACAAAGTTTTGACACAGATTGCCAATTCGGGCATTCAGAACATATAGCACGTTGCTGTAAGCAAGCACATTCTCATTCAAAGATGCAAGTTACTATGTAGGAACAAGTTTGTATAGGCATTTCAAAGATGCCCAGAACTGAGCTAAACTTGGTATGTGTCCAACTCCTAGAAATAACTTCATGCCCCATCTCCCTTACTTCCAGCTAGTAAGGATCACATAATTCCTAACAAAGTTTTGACACAGATTCCCAATTCGGGCATTCAGAACATATAGCACGCTGCTGTAAGCAAGCACATTCTCATTCAAAGTTGCAAGTTACTATGTAGGAACAAGTTTGTATAGGTATTTCAAAGATGCCCAGAACTGAGCTAATCTTGGTATGTGTCCAACTCCTAGAAATAACTTCATGCCCCATCTCCCTTACTTCCAGCTAGTAAGGATCACATAATTCCTAACAAAGTTTTGACACAGATTCCCAATTCGGGCATTCAGAACATATAGCACGTTGCTGTAAGCAAGCACATTTTCATTCAAAGTTGCAAGTTACTTTGTGGGAACAAGTTTGTATAGGTATTTCAAAGATGCCCAGAACTGAGCTAAACTTGGTATGTGTCCAACTCCTCTAAATAACTTCATGCCCCATCTCCCTTACTTCCAGCTAGTAAGGATCACATAATTCCTAACAAAGTTTTGACACAGATTCCCAGTTCGGGCATTCAGAACATATAGCACGCTGCTGTAAGCAAGCACATTCTCATTCAAAGTTGCAAGTTACTATGTAGGAACAAGTTTGTATAGGTATTTCAAAGATGCCCAGAACTGAGCTAAACTTGGTATGTGTCCAACTCCTAGAAATAACTTCATGCCCCATCTCCCTTACTTCCAGCTAGTAAGGATCACATCATTCCTAACAAAGTTTTGACACAGATTCCCAATTCGGGCATTCAGAACATATAGCACGCTGCTGTAAGCAAGCACATTCTCATTCAAAGTTGCAAGTTACTTTGTAGGAACAAGTCTGTATAGGTATTTCAAAGATGCCCAGAACTGAGCTAAACTTGGTATGTGTCCAACTCCTAGAAATAACTTCATGCCCCATCTCCCTTACTTCCAGCTAGTAAGGATCACATAATTCCTAACAAAGTTTTGACACAGATTCCCAATTCGGGCATTCAGAACATATAGCACGTTGCTGTAAGAAATCACATTTTCATTCAAAGTTGCAAGTTACTATGTAGGAACAAGTTTGTATAGGTATTTCAAAGATGCCCAGAACTGAGCTAAACTTGGTATGTGTCCAACTCCTAGAAATAACTTCATGCCCCATCTCCCTTACTTCCAGCTAGTAAGGATCACATAATTCCTAACAGTTTTGACACAGTTTCCCAATTCGGGCATTCAGAACATATAGCACGTTGCTGTAAGCAAGCAGATTCCCATTCAAAGATGCAAGTTACTATGTAGGAACAAGTTTGTATAGGTATTTCAAAGATGCCCAGAACTGAGCTAAACTTGCTATGTGTCCAACTCCTAGAAATAACTTCATGCCCCATCTCCCTTACTTCCAGCTAGTAAGGATCACATAATTCCTAACAAAGTTTTGACACAGATTGCCAATTCGGGCATTCAGAACATATAGCACGTTGCTGTAAGCAAGCACATTCTCATTCAAAGATGCAAGTTACTATGTAGGAACAAGTTTGTATAGGTATTTCAAAGATGCCCAGAACTGAGCTAAACTTGCTATGTGTCCAACTCCTAGAAATAACTTCATGCCCCATCTCCCTTACTTCCAGCTAGTAAGGATCACATAATTCCTAACAAAGTTTTGACACAGATTCCCAATTCGGGCATTCAGAACATATAGCACGTTGCTGTAAGCAAGCACATTCTCATTCAAAGTTGCAAGTTACTATGTAGGAACAAGTTTGTATAGGTATTTCAAAGATGCCCAGAACTGAGCTAAACTTGGTATGTGTCCAACTCCTAGAAGTAACTTCATGCCCCATCTCCCTTACTTCCAGCTAGTAAGGATCACATAATTCCTAGCAAAGTTTTGACACAGATTGCCAATTCGGGCATTCAGAACATATAGCACGTTGCTGTAAGCAAGCACATTCTCATTCAAAGATGCAAGTTACTATGTAGGAACAAGTTTGTATAGGTATTTCAAAGATGCCCAGAACTGAGCTAAACTTGCTATGTGTCCAACTCCTAGAAATAACTTCATGCCCCATCTCCCTTACTTCCAGCTAGTAAGGATCACATAATTCCTAACAAAGTTTTGACACAGATTCCCAATTCGGGCATTCAGAACATATAGCACGTTGCTGTAAGCAAGCACATTCTCATTCAAAGTTGCAAGTTACTATGTAGGAACAAGTTTGTATAGGTATTTCAAAGATGCCCTGAACTGAGCTAAACTTGCTATGTGTCCAACTCCTAGAAATAACTTCATGCCCCATCTCCCTTACTTCCAGCTAGTAAGGATCACATAATTCCTAACAAAGTTTTGACACAGATTCCCAATTCGGGCATTCAGAACATATAGCACGTTGCTGTAAGCAAGCACATTCTCATTCAAAGTTGCAAGTTACTATGTAGGAACAAGTTTGTATAGGTATTTCAAAGATGCCCAGAACTGAGCTAAACTTGGTATGTGTCCAACTCCTAGAAGTAACTTCATGCCCCATCTCCCTTACTTCCAGCTAGTAAGGATCACATAATTCCTAGCAAAGTTTTGACACAGATTGCCAATTCGGGCATTCAGAACATATAGCACGTTGCTGTAAGCAAGCACATTCTCATTCAAAGATGCAAGTTACTATGTAGGAACAAGTTTGTATAGGTATTTCAAGGATGCCCAGAACTGAGCTAAACTTGCTATGTGTCCAACTCCTAGAAATAACTTCATGCCCCATCTCCCTTACTTCCAGCTAGTAAGGATCACATAATTCCTAACAAAGTTTTGACACAGATTCCCAATTCGGGCATTCAGAACATATAGCACGTTGCTGTAAGCAAGCACATTCTCATTCAAAGATGCAAGTTACTATGTAGGAACAAGTTTGTATAGGTATTTCAAGGATGCCCAGAACTGAGCTAAACTTGCTATGTGTCCAACTCCTAGAAATAACTTCATGCCCCATCTCCCTTACTTCCAGCTAGTAAGGATCACATAATTCCTAACAAAGTTTTGACACAGATTCCCAATTCGGGCATTCAGAACATATAGCACGTTGCTGTAAGCAAGCACATTCTCATTCAAAGTTGCAAGTTACTATGTAGGAACAAGTTTGTATAGGTATTTCAAAGATGCCCAGAACTGAGCTAAACTTGGTATGTGTCCAACTCCTAGAAATAACTTCATGCCCCATCTCCCTTACTTCCAGCTAGTAAGGATCACATAATTCCTAACAAAGTTTTGACACAGATTCCCAATTCGGGCATTCAGAACATATAGCACGTTGCTGTAAGCAAGCAGATTCCCATTCAAAGATGCAAGTTACTATGTAGGAACAAGTTTGTATAGGTATTTCAAAGATGCCCTGAACTGAGCTAAACTTGCTATGTGTCCAACTCCTAGAAATAACTTCATGCCCCATCTCCCTTACTTCCAGCTAGTAAGGATCACATAATTCCTAACAAAGTTTTGACACAGATTCCCAATTCGGGCATTCAGAACATATAGCACGTTGCTGTAACCAAGCACATTCTCATTCAAAGATGCAAGTTACTATGTAGGAACAAGTTTGTATAGGTATTTCAAAGATGCCCAGAACTGAGCTAAACTTGATATGTGTCCAACTCCTAGAAATAACTTCATGCCCCATCTCCCTTACTTCCAGCTAGTAAGGATCACATAATTCCTAACAAAGTTTTGACACAGATTGCCAATTCGGGCATTCAGAACATATAGCACGTTGCTGTAAGCAAGCACATTCTCATTCAAAGATGCAAGTTACTATGTAGGAACAAGTTTGTATAGGCATTTCAAAGATGCCCAGAACTGAGCTAAACTTGGTAAGTGTCCAACTCCTAGAAATAACTTCATGCCCCATCTCCCTTACTTCCAGCTAGTAAGGATCACATAATTCCTAACAAAGTTTTGACACAGATTCCCAATTCGGGCATTCAGAACATATAGCACGCTGCTGTAAGCAAGCACATTCTCATTCAAAGTTGCAAGTTACTATGTAGGAACAAGTTTGTATAGGTATTTCAAAGATGCCCAGAACTGAGCTAAACTTGGTATGTGTCCAACTCCTAGAAATAACTTCATGCCCCATCTCCCTTACTTCCAGCTAGTAAGGATCACATAATTCCTAACAAAGTTTTGACACAGATTCCCAATTCGGGCATTCAGAACATATAGCACGTTGCTGTAAGCAAGCACATTTTCATTCAAAGTTGCAAGTTACTTTGTGGGAACAAGTTTGTATAGGTATTTCAAAGATGCCCAGAACTGAGCTAAACTTGGTATGTGTCCAACTCCTCTAAATAACTTCATGCCCCATCTCCCTTACTTCCAGCTAGTAAGGATCACATAATTCCTAACAAAGTTTTGACACAGATTCCCAGTTCGGGCATTCAGAACATATAGCACGCTGCTGTAAGCAAGCACATTCTCATTCAAAGTTGCAAGTTACTATGTAGGAACAAGTTTGTATAGGTATTTCAAAGATGCCCAGAACTGAGCTAAACTTGGTATGTGTCCAACTCCTAGAAATAACTTCATGCCCCATCTCCCTTACTTCCAGCTAGTAAGGATCACATCATTCCTAACAAAGTTTTGACACAGATTCCCAATTCGGGCATTCAGAACATATAGCACGCTGCTGTAAGCAAGCACATTCTCATTCAAAGTTGCAAGTTACTTTGTAGGAACAAGTCTGTATAGGTATTTCAAAGATGCCCAGAACTGAGCTAAACTTGGTATGTGTCCAACTCCTAGAAATAACTTCATGCCCCATCTCCCTTACTTCCAGCTAGTAAGGATCACATAATTCCTAACAAAGTTTTGACACAGATTCCCAATTCGGGCATTCAGAACATATAGCACGTTGCTGTAAGAAATCACATTTTCATTCAAAGTTGCAAGTTACTATGTAGGAACAAGTTTGTATAGGTATTTCAAAGATGCCCAGAACTGAGCTAAACTTGGTATGTGTCCAACTCCTAGAAATAACTTCATGCCCCATCTCCCTTACTTCCAGCTAGTAAGGATCACATAATTCCTAACAGTTTTGACACAGATTCCCAATTCGGGCATTCAGAACATATAGCACGTTGCTGTAACCAAGCAGATTCCCATTCAAAGATGCAAGTTACTATGTAGGAACAAGTTTGTATAGGTATTTCAAAGATGCCCAGAACTGAGCTAAACTTGCTATGTGTCCAACTCCTAGAAATAACTTCATGCCCCATCTCCCTTACTTCCAGCTAGTAAGGATCACATAATTCCTAACAAAGTTTTGACACAGATTGCCAATTCGGGCATTCAGAACATATAGCACGTTGCTGTAAGCAAGCACATTCTCATTCAAAGATGCAAGTTACTATGTAGGAACAAGTTTGTATAGGTATTTCAAAGATGCCCAGAACTGAGCTAAACTTGCTATGTGTCCAACTCCTAGAAATAACTTCATGCCCCATCTCCCTTACTTCCAGCTAGTAAGGATCACATAATTCCTAACAAAGTTTTGACACAGATTCCCAATTCGGGCATTCAGAACATATAGCACGTTGCTGTAAGCAAGCACATTCTCATTCAAAGTTGCAAGTTACTATGTAGGAACAAGTTTGTATAGGTATTTCAAAGATGCCCAGAACTGAGCTAAACTTGGTATGTGTCCAACTCCTAGAAGTAACTTCATGCCCCATCTCCCTTACTTCCAGCTTAAGGATCACATAATTCCTAGCAAAGTTTTGACACAGATTGCCAATTCGGGCATTCAGAACATATAGCACGTTGCTGTAAGCAAGCACATTCTCATTCAAAGATGCAAGTTACTATGTAGGAACAAGTTTGTATAGGTATTTCAAAGATGCCCAGAACTGAGCTAAACTTGCTATGTGTCCAACTCCTAGAAATAACTTCATGCCCCATCTCCCTTACTTCCAGCTAGTAAGGATCACATAATTCCTAACAAAGTTTTGACACAGATTCCCAATTCGGGCATTCAGAACATATAGCACGTTGCTGTAAGCAAGCACATTCTCATTCAAAGTTGCAAGTTACTATGTAGGAACAAGTTTGTATAGGTATTTCAAAGATGCCCTGAACTGAGCTAAACTTGCTATGTGTCCAACTCCTAGAAATAACTTCATGCCCCATCTCCCTTACTTCCAGCTAGTAAGGATCACATAATTCCTAACAAAGTTTTGACACAGATTCCCAATTCGGGCATTCAGAACATATAGCACGCTGCTGTAACCAAGCACATTCTCATTCAAAGATGCAAGTTACTATGTAGGAACAAGTTTGTATAGGTATTTCAAAGATGCCCAGAACTGAGCTAAACTTGATATGTGTCCAACTCCTAGAAATAACTTCATGCCCCATCTCCCTTACTTCCAGCTAGTAAGGATCACATAATTCCTAACAAAGTTTTGACACAGATTCCCAATTCGGGCATTCAGAACATATAGCACGCTGCTGTAAGCAAGCACATTCTCATTCAAAGATGCAAGTTACTATGTAGGAACAAGTTTGTATAGGCATTTCAAAGATGCCCAGAACTGAGCTAAACTTGGTATGTGTCCAACTCCTAGAAATAACTTCATGCCCCATCTCCCTTACTTCCAGCTAGTAAGGATCACATAATTCCTAACAAAGTTTTGACACAGATTCCCAATTCGGGCATTCAGAACATATAGCACGCTGCTGTAAGCAAGCACATTCTCATTCAAAGTTGCAAGTTACTATGTAGGAACAAGTTTGTATAGGTATTTCAAAGATGCCCAGAACTGAGCTAAACTTGGTATGTGTCCAACTCCTAGAAATAACTTCATGCCCCATCTCCCTTACTTCCAGCTAGTAAGGATCACATAATTCCTAACAAAGTTTTGACACAGATTCCCAATTCGGGCATTCAGAACATATAGCACGTTGCTGTAAGCAAGCACGTTTTCATTCAAAGTTGCAAGTTACTTTGTAGGAACAAGTTTGTATAGGTATTTCAAAGATGCCCAGAACTGAGCTAAACTTGGTATGTGTCCAACTCCTCTAAATAACTTCATGCCCCATCTCCCTTACTTCCAGCTAGTAAGGATCACATAATTCCTAACAAAGTTTTGACACAGATTCCCAATTCGGGCATTCAGAACATATAGCACGCTGCTGTAAGCAAGCACATTCTCATTCAAAGTTGCAAGTTACTATGTAGGAACAAGTTTGTATAGGTATTTCAAAGATGCCCAGAACTGAGCTAAACTTGGTATGTGTCCAACTCCTAGAAATAACTTCATGCCCCATCTCCCTTACTTCCAGCTAGTAAGGATCACAAAATTCCTAACAAAGTTTTGACACAGATTCCCAATTCGGGCATTCAGAACATATAGCACGTTGCTGTAAGCAAGCACATTTTCATTCAAAGTTGCAAGTTACTTTGTAGGAACAAGTTTGTATAGGTATTTCAAAGATGCCCAGAACTGAGCTAAACTTGGTATGTGTCCAACTCCTAGAAATAACTTCATGCCCCATCTCCCTTACTTCCAGCTAGTAAGGATCACATAATTCCTAACAAAGTTTTGACACAGATTCCCAATTCGGGCATTCAGAACATATAGCACGTTGCTGTAAGCAAGCACATTCTCATTCAAAGATGCAAGTTACTATGTAGGAACAAGTTTGTATAGGTATTTCAAAGATGCCCAGAACTGAGCTAAACTTGGTATGTGTCCAACTCCTAGAAATAACTTCATGCCCCATCTCCCTTACTTCCAGCTAGTAAGGATCACATAATTCCTAACAAAGTTTTGACACAGATTCCCAATTCGGGCATTCAGAACATATAGCACGTTGCTGTAAGCAAGCACATTCTCATTCAAAGATGCAAGTTACTATGTATGAACAAGTTTGTATAGGTATTTCAAAGATGCCCAGAACTGAGCTAAACTTGGTATGTGTCCAACTCCTAGAAATAACTTCATGCCCCATCTCCCTTACTTCCAGCTAGTAAGGATCACATAATTCCTAACAAAGTTTTGACACAGATTGCCAATTCGGGCATTCAGAACATATAGCACGTTGCTGTAAGCAAGCACATTCTCATTCAAAGATGCAAGTTACTATGTATGAACAAGTTTGTATAGGTATTTCAAAGATGCCCAGAACTGAGCTAAACTTGGTATGTGTAGAACTCCTAGAAATAACTTTATGCCCCATCTCCCTTACTTCCAGCTAGTAAGGATCACATAATTCCTAACAAAGTTTTGACACAGATTCCCAATTCGGGCATTCAGAACATATAGCACGTTGCTGTAAGCAAGCACATTCTCATTCAAAGTTGCAAGTTACTATGTAGGAACAAGTTTGTATAGATATTTCAAAGATGCCCTGAACTGAGCTAAACTTGCTATGTGTCCAACTCCTAGAAATAACTTCATGCCCCATCTCCCTTACTTCCAGCTAGTAAGGATCACATAATTCCTAGCAAAGTTTTGACACAGATTGCCAATTCGGGCATTCAGAACATATAGCACGTTGCTGTAAGCAAGCACATTCTCATTCAAAGATGCAAGTTACTATGTAGGAACAAGTTTGTATAGGTATTTCAAAGATGCCCAGAACTGAGCTAAACTTGGTATGTGTCCAACTCCTAGAAATAACTTCATGCCCCATCTCCCTTACTTCCAGCTAGTAAGGATCACATAATTCCTAACAATGTTTTGACACAGATTGCCAATTCGGGCATTCAGAACATATAGCACGTTGCTGTAAGCAAGCACATTCTCATTCAAAGATGCAAGTTACTATGTAGGAACAAGTTTGTATAGGTATTTCAAAGATGCCCAGAACTGAGCTAAACTTGGTATGTGTCCAACTCCTAGAAATAACTTCATGCCCCATCTCCCTTTCTTCCAGCTAGTAAGGATCACATAATTCCTAACAAAGTTTTGACACAGATTCCCAATTCGGGCATTCAGAACATATAGCACGCTGCTGTAAGCAAGCACATTCTCATTCAAAGTTGCAAGTTACTATGTAGGAACAAGTTTGTATAGGTATTTCAAAGATGCCCAGAACTGAGCTAAACTTGGTATGTGTCCAACTCCTAGAAATAACTTCATGCCCCATCTCCCTTACTTCCAGCTAGTAAGGATCACATAATTCCTAACAAAGTTTTGACACAGATTCCCAATTCGGGCATTCAGAACATATAGCACGTTGCTGTAAGCAAGCAGATTCCCATTCAAAGATGCAAGTTACTATGTAGGAACAAGTTTGTATAGGTATTTCAAAGATGCCCAGAACTGAGCTAAACTTGCTATGTGTCCAACTCCTAGAAATAACTTCATGCCCCATCTCCCTTACTTCCAGCTAGTAAGGATCACATAATTCCTAACAAAGTTTTGACACAGATTCCCAATTCGGGCATTCAGAACATATAGCACGTTGCTGTAAGCAAGCACATTTTCATTCAAAGTTGCAAGTTACTTTGTAGGAACAAGTTTGTATAGGTATTTCAAAGATGCCCAGAACTGAGCTAAACTTGGTATGTGTCCAACTCCTAGAAATAACTTCATGCCCCATCTCCCTTACTTCCAGCTAGTAAGGATCACATAATTCCTAACAAAGTTTTGACACAGATTCCCAATTCGGGCATTCAGAACATATAGCACGTTGCTGTAAGCAAGCACATTCTCATTCAAAGATGCAAGTTACTATGTAGGAACAAGTTTGTATAGGTATTTCAAAGATGCCCAGAACTGAGCTAAACTTGGTATGTGTCCAACTCCTAGAAATAACTTCATGCCCCATCTCCCTTACTTCCAGCTAGTAAGGATCACATAATTCCTAACAAAGTTTTGACACAGATTGCCAATTCGGGCATTCAGAACATATAGCACGTTGTTGTAAGCAAGCACATTCTCATTCAAAGATGCAAGTTACTATGTAGGAACAAGTTTGTATAGGTATTTCAAAGATGCCCAGAACTGAGCTAAACTTGCTATGTGTCCAACTCCTAGAAATAACTTCATGCCCCATCTCCCTTACTTCCAGCTAGTAAGGATCACATAATTCCTAGCAAAGTTTTGACACAGATTGCCAATTCGGGCATTCAGAACATATAGCACGTTGCTGTAAGCAAGCAGATTCCCATTCAAAGATGCAAGTTACTATGTAGGAACAAGTTTGTATAGGTATTTCAAAGATGCCCTGAACTGAGCTAAACTTGCTATGTGTCCAACTCTTAGAAATAACTTCATGCCCCATCTCCCTTCCTTCCAGCTAGTAAGGATCACATAATTCCTAACAAAGTTTTGACACAGATTCCCAATTCGGGCATTCAGAACATATAGCACGTTGCTGTAAGCAAGCACATTCTCATTCAAAGATGCAAGTTACTATGTAGGAACAAGTTTGTATAGGTATTTCAAAGATGCCCAGAACTGAGCTAAACTTGATATGTGTCCAACTCCTAGAAATAACTTCATGCCCCATCTCCCTTACTTCCAGCTAGTAAGGATCACATAATTCCTAACAATGTTTTGACACAGATTGCCAATTCGGGCATTCAGAACATATAGCACGTTGCTGTAAGCAAGCACATTCTCATTCAAAGATGCAAGTTACTATGTAGGAACAAGTTTGTATAGGTATTTCAAAGATGCCCAGAACTGAGCTAAACTTGGTATGTGTCCAACTCCTAGAAATAACTTCATGCCCCATCTCCCTTTCTTCCAGCTAGTAAGGATCACATAATTCCTAACAAAGTTTTGACACAGATTCCCAATTCGGGCATTCAGAACATATAGCACGCTGCTGTAAGCAAGCACATTCTCATTCAAAGTTGCAAGTTACTATGTAGAAACAAGTTTGTATAGGTATTTCAAAGATGCCCAGAACTGAGCTAAACTTGGTATGTGTCCAACTCCTAGAAATAACTTCATGCCCCATCTCCCTTACTTCCAGCTAGTAAGGATCACATAATTCCTAACAAAGTTTTGACACAGATTCCCAATTCGGGCATTCAGAACATATAGCACGTTGCTGTAAGCAAGCAGATTCCCATTCAAAGATGCAAGTTACTATGTAGGAACAAGTTTGTATAGGTATTTCAAAGATGCCCAGAACTGAGCTAAACTTGCTATGTGTCCAACTCCTAGAAATAACTTCATGCCCCATCTCCCTTACTTCCAGCTAGTAAGGATCACATAATTCCTAACAGTTTTGACACAGATTCCCAATTCGGGCATTCAGAACATATAGCACGTTGCTGTAAGCAAGCACATTCTCATTCAAAGATGCAAGTTACTATGTAGGAACAAGTTTGTATAGGTATTTCAAAGATGCCCAGAACTGAGCTAAACTTGGTATGTGTCCAACTCCTAGAAATAACTTCATGCCCCATCTCCCTTACTTCCAGCTAGTAAGGATCACATAATTCCTAACAAAGTTTTGACACAGATTCCCAATTCGGGCATTCAGAACATATAGCACGTTGCTGTAAGCAAGCACATTCTCATTCAAAGATGCAAGTTACTATGTATGAACAAGTTTGTATAGGTATTTCAAAGATGCCCAGAACTGAGCTAAACTTGGTATGTGTCCAACTCCTAGAAATAACTTCATGCCCCATCTCCCTTACTTCCAGCTAGTAAGGATCACATAATTCCTAACAAAGTTTTGACACAGATTGCCAATTCGGGCATTCAGAACATATAGCACGTTGCTGTAAGCAAGCACATTCTCATTCAAAGATGCAAGTTACTATGTAGGAACAAGTTTGTATAGGTATTTCAAAGATGCCCAGAACTGAGCTAAACTTGGTATGTGTCCAACTCCTAGAAATAACTTCATGCCCCATCTCCCTTACTTCCAGCTAGTAAGGATCACATAATTCCTAACAAAGTTTTGACACAGATTCCCAATTCGGGCATTCAGAACATATAGCACGCTGCTGTAAGCAAGCACATTCTCATTCAAAGTTGCAAGTTACTATGTAGGAACAAGTTTGTATAGGTATTTCAAAGATGCCCAGAACTGAGCTAAACTTGCTATGTGTCCAACTCCTAGAAATAACTTCATGCCCCATCTCCCTTACTTCCAGCTAGTAAGGATCACATAATTCCTAACAAAGTTTTGACACAGATTCCCAATTCGGGCATTCAGAACATATAGCACGTTGCTGTAAGCAAGCACATTTTCATTCAAAGTTGCAAGTTACTTTGTAGGAACAAGTTTGTATAGGTATTTCAAAGATGCCCAGAACTGAGCTAAACTTGGTATGTGTCCAACTCCTAGAAATAACTTCATGCCCCATCTCCCTTACTTCCAGCTAGTAAGGATCACATAATTCCTAACAAAGTTTTGACACAGATTCCCAATTCGGGCATTCAGAACATATAGCACGTTGCTGTAAGCAAGCACATTCTCATTCAAAGATGCAAGTTACTATGTAGGAACAAGTTTGTATAGGTATTTCAAAGATGCCCAGAACTGAGCTAAACTTGGTATGTGTCCAACTCCTAGAAATAACTTCATGCCCCATCTCCCTTACTTCCAGCTAGTAAGGATCACATAATTCCTAACAAAGTTTTGACACAGATTGCCAATTCGGGCATTCAGAACATATAGCACGTTGTTGTAAGCAAGCACATTCTCATTCAAAGATGCAAGTTACTATGTAGGAACAAGTTTGTATAGGTATTTCAAAGATGCCCAGAACTGAGCTAAACTTGCTATGTGTCCAACTCCTAGAAATAACTTCATGCCCCATCTCCCTTACTTCCAGCTAGTAAGGATCACATAATTCCTAGCAAAGTTTTGACACAGATTGCCAATTCGGGCATTCAGAACATATAGCACGTTGCTGTAAGCAAGCAGATTCCCATTCAAAGATGCAAGTTACTATGTAGGAACAAGTTTGTATAGGTATTTCAAAGATGCCCTGAACTGAGCTAAACTTGCTATGTGTCCAACTCTTAGAAATAACTTCATGCCCCATCTCCCTTACTTCCAGCTAGTAAGGATCACATAATTCCTAACAAAGTTTTGACACAGATTCCCAATTCGGGCATTCAGAACATATAGCACGTTGCTGTAAGCAAGCACATTCTCATTCAAAGATGCAAGTTACTATGTAGGAACAAGTTTGTATAGGTATTTCAAAGATGCCCAGAACTGAGCTAAACTTGATATGTGTCCAACTCCTAGAAATAACTTCATGCCCCATCTCCCTTACTTCCAGCTAGTAAGGATCACATAATTCCTAACAATGTTTTGACACAGATTGCCAATTCGGGCATTCAGAACATATAGCACGCTGCTGTAAGCAAGCACATTCTCATTCAAAGATGCAAGTTACTATGTAGGAACAAGTTTGTATAGGTATTTCAAAGATGCCCAGAACTGAGCTAAACTTGGTATGTGTCCAACTCCTAGAAATAACTTCATGCCCCATCTCCCTTTCTTCCAGCTAGTAAGGATCACATAATTCCTAACAAAGTTTTGACACAGATTCCCAATTCGGGCATTCAGAACATATAGCACGCTGCTGTAAGCAAGCACATTCTCATTCAAAGTTGCAAGTTACTATGTAGAAACAAGTTTGTATAGGTATTTCAAAGATGCCCAGAACTGAGCTAAACTTGGTATGTGTCCAACTCCTAGAAATAACTTCATGCCCCATCTCCCTTACTTCCAGCTAGTAAGGATCACATAATTCCTAACAAAGTTTTGACACAGATTCCCAATTCGGGCATTCAGAACATATAGCACGTTGCTGTAAGCAAGCAGATTCCCATTCAAAGATGCAAGTTACTATGTAGGAACAAGTTTGTATAGGTATTTCAAAGATGCCCAGAACTGAGCTAAACTTGCTATGTGTCCAACTCCTAGAAATAACTTCATGCCCCATCTCCCTTACTTCCAGCTAGTAAGGATCACATAATTCCTAACAAAGTTTTGACACAGATTGCCAATTCGGGCATTCAGAACATATAGCACGTTGCTGCAAGCAAGCACATTCTCATTCAAAGATGCAAGTTACTATGTAGGAACAAGTTTGTATAGGTATTTCAAAGATGCCCAGAACTGAGCTAAACTTGGTATGTGTCCAACTCCTAGAAATAACTTCATGCCCCATCTCCCTTACTTCCAGCTAGTAAGGATCACATAATTCCTAACAAAGTTTTGACACAGATTCCCTATTCGGGCATTCAGAACATATAGCACGTTGCTGCAAGCAAGCACATTCTCATTCAAAGATGCAAGTTACAATGTAGGAACAAGTTTGTATAGGTATTTCAAAGATGCCCAGAACTGAGCTAAACGTTGTATGTGTCCAACTCCTAGAAATAACTTCATGCCCCATCTCCCTTACTTCCAGCTAGTAAGGATCACATAATTCCTAACAAAGTTTTGACACAGATTCCCTATTCGGGCATTCAGAACATATAGCACGTTGCTGCAAGCTAGCACATTCTCATTCAAAGATGCAAGTTACTATGTAGGAACAAGTTTGTATAGGTATTTCAAAGATGCCCAGAACTGAGCTAAACTTGGTATGTCTGCAACTCCAAGAAATAACTTCATGCCCCATCTCCCTTACTTCCAGCTAGTAAGGATCACATAATTCCTAACAAAGTTTTGACACAGATTCCCAATTCGGGCATTCAGAACATATAGCACGTTGCTGTAAGCAAGCAGATTCTCATTCAAAGATGCAAGTTACTATGTAGGAACAAGTTTGTATAGGTATTTCAAAGATGCCCAGAACTGAGCTCAACTTGGTATGTGTCCAACTCCTAGAAATAACTTCATGCCCCATCTCCCTTACTTCCAGCTAGTAAGGATCACATAATTCCTAACAAAGTTTTGACACAGATTCCCAATTCGGGCATTCAGAACATATAGCACGTTGCTGTAAGCAAGCACATTCTCATTCAAAGATGCAAGTTACTAGGTAGGAACAAGTTTGTATAGGTATTTCAAAGATGCCCAGAACTGAGCTAAACTTGGTATGTGTCCAACTCCTAGAAATAACTTCATGCCCCATCTCCCTTACTTCCAGCTAGTAAGGATCACATAATTCCTAACAAAGTTTTGACACAGATTGCCAATTCGGGCATTCAGAACATATAGCACGTTGCTGCATGCAAGCACATTCTCATTCAAAGATGCAAGTTTCTATGTAGGAACAAGTTTGTATAGGTATTTCAAAGATGCCCAGAACTGAGCTCAACTTGGTATGTGTCCAACTCCTAGAAATAACTTCATGCCCCATCTCCCTTACTTCCAGCTAGTAAGGATCACATAATTCCTAACAAAGTTTTGACACAGATTGCCAATTCGGGCATTCAGAACATATAGCACGTTGCTGCAAGCAAGCACATTCTCATTCAAAGATGCAAGTTACTATGTAGGAACAAGTTTGTATAGGTATTTCAAAGATGCCCAGAACTGAGCTAAACTTGGTATGTGTCCAACTCCTAGAAATAACTTCATGCCCCATCTCCCTTACTTCCAGCTAGTAAGGATCACATAATTCCTAACAAAGTTTTGACACAGATTCCCTATTCGGGCATTCAGAACATATAGCACGTTGCTGCAAGCAAGCACATTCTCATTCAAAGATGCAAGTTACAATGTAGGAACAAGTTTGTATAGGTATTTCAAAGATGCCCAGAACTGAGCTAAACGTTGTATGTGTCCAACTCCTAGAAATAACTTCATGCCCCATCTCCCTTACTTCCAGCTAGTAAGGATCACATAATTCCTAACAAAGTTTTGACACAGATTCCCTATTCGGGCATTCAGAACATATAGCACGTTGCTGCAAGCTAGCACATTCTCATTCAAAGATGCAAGTTACTATGTAGGAACAAGTTTGTATAGGTATTTCAAAGATGCCCAGAACTGAGCTAAACTTGGTATGTCTGCAACTCCAAGAAATAACTTCATGCCCCATCTCCCTTACTTCCAGCTAGTAAGGATCACATAATTCCTAACAAAGTTTTGACACAGCTTCCCTATTCGGGCATTCAGAACATATAGCACGTTGCTGTAAGCAAGCACATTCTCATTCAAAGTTGCAAGTTACTATGTAGGAACAAGTTTGTATAGGTATTTCAAAGATGCCCAGAACTGAGCTAAACTTGGTATGTGTCCAACTCCTAGAAATAACTTCATGCCCCATCTCCCTTACTTCCAGCTAGTAAGGATCACATAATTCCTAACAAAGTTTTGACACAGATTCCCAATTCGGGCATTCAGAACATATAGCACGTTGCTGTAAGCAAGCACATTCTCATTCAAAGTTGCAAGTTACTATGAGGGAAAAGTTTGTATAGGTATTTCAAAGATGCCCAGAACTGAGCTAAACTTGGTATGTGTCCAACTCCTAGAAATAACTTCATGCCCCATCTCCCTTACTTCCAGTTAGTAAGGATGACATAATTCCTAACAAAGTTTTGACACAGATTCCCAATTCGGGCATTCAGAACATATAGCACGTTGCTGTAAGCAAGCAGATTCTCATTCAAAGTTGCACGTTACTAGGTAGGAACAAGTTTGTATAGGTATTTCAAAGATGCCCAGAACTGAGCTAAACTTGGTATGTGTCCAACTCCTAGAAATAACTTCATGCCCCATCTCCCTTACTTCCAGCTAGTAAGGATCACATAATTCCTAACAAAGTTTTGACACAGATTCCCAATTCGGGCATTCAGAACATATAGCACGTTGCTGTAAGCAATCACATTTTCATTCAAAGTTGCAAGTTACTATGTAGGAACAAGTTTGTATAGGTATTTCAAAGATGCCCAGAACTGAGCTAAACTTGGTATGTGTCCAACTCCTAGAAATAACTTCATGCCCCATCTCCCTTACTTCCAGCTAGTAAGGATCACATAATTCCTAACAGTTTTGACACAGATTCCCAATTCGGGCATTCAGAACATATAGCACGTTGCTGTAAGCAAGCACATTCTCATTCAAAGATGCAAGTTACTATGTAGGAACAAGTTTGTATAGGTATTTCAAAGATGCCCAGAACTGAGCTAAACTTGCTATGTGTCCAACTCCTAGAAATAACTTCATGCCCCATCTCCCTTACTTCCAGCTAGTAAGGATCACATAATTCCTAGCAAAGTTTTGACACAGATTGCCAATTCGGGCATTCAGAACATATAGCACGTTGCTGTAAGCAAGCACATTCTCATTCAAAGATGCAAGTTACTATGTAGGAACAAGTTTGTATAGGCATTTCAAAGAGGCCCAGAACTGAGCTAAACTTGGTATGTGTCCAACTCCTAGAAATAACTTCATGCCCCATCTCCCTTACTTCCAGCTAGTAAGGATCACATAATTCCTAACAAAGTTTTGACACAGATTCCCAATTCGGGCATTCAGAACATATAGCACGTTGCTGTAAGCAAGCACATTCTCATTCAAAGATGCAAGTTACTATGTAGGAACAAGTTTGTATAGGTATTTAAAGATGCCCAGAACTGAGCTAAACTTGGTATGTGTCCAACTCCTAGAAATAACTTCATGCCCCATCTCCCTTACTTCCAGCTAGTAAGGATGACATAATTCCTAACAAAGTTTTGACACAGATTCCCAATTCGGGCATTCAGAACATATAGCACGTTGCTGTAAGCAGGCACATTCTCATTCAAAGTTGCAAGTTACTATGTAGGAACAAGTTTGTATAGGTATTTCAAAGATGCCCAGAACTGAGCTAAACTTGGTATGTGTCCAACTCCTAGAAATAACTTCATGCCCCATCTCCCTTACTTCCAGCTAGTAAGGATCACATAATTCCTAACAAAGTTTTGACACAGATTGCCAATTCGGGCATTCAGAACATATAGCACGTTGCTGTAAGCAAGCACATTCTCATTCAAAGATGCAAGTTACTATGTAGGAACAAGTTTGTATAGGTATTTCAAAGATGCCCAGAACTGAGCTAAACTTGGTATGTGTCCAACTCCTAGAAATAACTTCATGCCCCATCTCCCTTACTTCCAGCTAGTAAGGATCACATAATTCCTAACAAAGTTTTGACACAGATTCCCAATTCGGGCATTCAGAACATATAGCACGTTGCTGCAAGCAAGCACATTCTCATTCAAAGATGCAAGTTACTATGTAGGAACAAGTTTGTATAGGTATTTCAAAGATGCCCAGAACTGAGCTAAACTTGGTATGTGTCCAACTCCTAGAAATAACTTCATGCCCCATCTCCCTTACTTCCAGCTAGTAAGGATCACATAATTCCTAACAAGGTTTTGACACAGATTCCCTATTCGGGCATTCAGAACATATAGCACGTTGCTGCAAGCAAGCACATTCTCATTCAAAGTTGCAAGTTACTATGTAGGAACAAGTTTGTATAGGTATTTCAAAGATGCCCAGAACTGAGCTAAACTTGGTATGTCTCCAACTCCAAGAAATAACTTCATGCCCCATCTCCCTTACTTCCAGCTAGTAAGGATCACATAATTCCTAACAAAGTTTTGACACAGATTCCCAATTCGGGCATTCAGAACATATAGCACGTTGCTGTAAGCAAGCACATTCTCATTCAAAGTTGCAAGTTACTATGTAGGAACTAGTTTGTATAGGTATTTCAAAGATGCCCAGAACTGAGCTAAACTTGGTATGTGTCCAACTCCTAGAAATAACTTCATGCCCCATCTCCCTTACTTCCAGCTAGTAAGGATCACATAATTCCTAACAAAGTTTTGACACAGATTCCCAATTCGGGCATTCAGAACATGTAGCACGTTGCTATAAGCAAGCACATTCTCATTCAAAGTTGCAAGATACTATGTAGGAACAAGTTTGTATAGGTATTTCAAAGATGCCCAGAACTGAGCTAAACTTGGTATGTGTCCAACTCCTAGAAATAACTTCATGCCCCATCTCCCTTACTTCCAGCTAGTAAGGATCACATAATTCCTAACAAAGTTTTGACACAGATTGCCAATTCGGGCATTCAGAACATATAGCACGTTGCTGCAAGCAAGCACATTCTCATTCAAAGATGCAAGTTACTATGTAGGAACAAGTTTGTATAGGTATTTCAAAGATGCCCAGAACTGAGCTAAACTTGGTATGTGTCCAACTCCTAGAAATAACTTCATGCCCCATCTCCCTTACTTCCAGCTAGTAAGGATCACATAATTCCTAACAAAGTTTTGACACAGATTCCCTATTCGGGCATTCAGAACATATAGCACGTTGCTGCAAGCAAGCACATTCTCATTCAAAGTTGCAAGTTACTATGTAGCAACAAGTTTGTATAGGTATTTCAAAGATGCCCAGAACTGAGCTAAACTTGGTATGTCTCCAACTCCAAGAAATAACTTCATGCCCCATCTCCCTTACTTCCAGCTAGTAAGGATCACATAATTCCTAACAAAGTTTTGACACAGATTGCCAATTCGGGCATTCAGAACATATAGCACGTTGCTGCAAGCAAGCACATTCTCATTCAATGTTGCATGTTACTTTGTAGGAACAAGTTTGTATAGGTATTTCAAAGATGCCCAGAACTGAGCTAAACTTGGTATGTGTCCAACTCCTAGAAATAACTTCATGCCCCATCTCCCTTACTTCCAGCTAGTAAGGATCACATAATTCCTAACAAAGTTTTGACACAGATTCCCAATTCGGGCATTCAGAACATATAGCACGTTGCTGTAAGCAAGCACATTTTCATTCAAAGTTGCAAGTTACTATGTAGGAACAAGTTTGTATAGGTATTTCAAAGATGCCCAGAACTGAGCTAAACTTGGTATGTGTCCAACTCCTAGAAATAACTTCATGCCCCATCTCCCTTACTTCCAGCTAGTAAGGATCACATAATTCCTAACAAAGTTTTGACACAGATTGCCAATTCGTGCATTCAGAACATATAGCACGTTGCTGCATGCAAGCACATTCTCATTCAAAGATGCAAGTTTCTATGTAGGAACAAGTTTGTATAGGTATTTCAAAGATGCCCAGAACTGAGCTAAACTTGGTATGTGTCCAACTCCTAGAAATAACTTCATGCCCCATCTCCCTTACTTACAGCTAGTAAGGATCACATAATTCCTAACAAAGTTTTGACACAGATTGCCAATTCGGGCATTCAGAACATATAGCACGTTGCTGCAAGCAAGCACATTCTCATTCAAAGATGCAAGTTTCTATGTAGGAACAAGTTTGTATAGGTATTTCAAAGATGCCCAGAACTGAGCTAAACTTGGTATGTGTCCAACTCCTAGAAATAACTTCATGCCCCATCTCCCTTACTTCCAGCTAGTAAGGATCACATAATTCCTAACAAAGTTTTGACACAGATTCCCTATTCGGGCATTCAGAACATATAGCACGTTGCTGCAAGCAAGCACATTCTCATTCAAAGATGCAAGTTACTATGTAGGAACAAGTTTGTATAGGTATTTCAAAGATGCCCAGAACTGAGCTAAACGTTGTATGTGTCCAACTCCTAGAAATAACTTCATGCCCCATCTCCCTTACTTCCAGCTAGTAAGGATCACATAATTCCTAACAAAGTTTTGACACAGATTCCCTATTCGGGCATTCAGAACATATAGCACGTTGCTGCAAGCAAGCACATTCTCATTCAAAGATGCAAGTTACTATGTAGGAACAAGTTTGTATAGGTATTTCAAAGATGCCCAGAACTGAGCTAAACTTGGTATGTCTGCAACTCCAAGAAATAACTTCATGCCCCATCTCCCTTACTTCAAGCTAGTAAGGATCACATAATTCCTAACAAAGTTTTGACACAGCTTCCCTATTCGGGCATTCAGAACATATAGCACGTTGCTGTAAGCAAGCACATTCTCATTCAAAGTTGCAAGTTACTATGTAGGAACAAGTTTGTATAGGTATTTCAAAGATGCCCAGAACTGAGCTAAACTTGGTATGTGTCCAACTCCTAGAAATAACTTCATGCCCCATCTCCCTTACTTCCAGCTAGTAAGGATCACATAATTCCTAACAAAGTTTTGACACAGATTCCCAATTCGGGCATTCAGAACATATAGCACGTTGCTGTAAGCAAGCACATTCTCATTCAAAGTTGCAAGTTACTATGAGGGAAAAGTTTGTATAGGTATTTCAAAGATGCCCAGAACTGAGCTAAACTTGGTATGTGTCCAACTCCTAGAAATAACTTCATGCCCCATCTCCCTTACTTCCAGTTAGTAAGGATGACATAATTCCTAACAAAGTTTTGACACAGATTCCCAATTCGGGCATTCAGAACATATAGCACGTTGCTGTAAGCAAGCATGTTCTCATTCAAAGTTGCACGTTACTACGTAGGAACAAGTTTGTATAGGTATTTCAAAGATGCCCAGAACTGAGCTAAACTTGGTATGTGTCCAACTCCTAGAAATAACTTCATGCCCCATCTCCCTTACTTCCAGCTAGTAAGGATCACATAATTCCTAACAAAGTTTTGACACAGATTCCCAATTCGGGCATTCAGAACATATAGCACGTTGCTGTAAGCAATCACATTTTCATTCAAAGTTGCAAGTTACTATGTAGGAACAAGTTTGTATAGGTATTTCAAAGAAGCCCAGAACTGAGCTAAACTTGGTATGTGTCCAACTCCTAGAAATAACTTCATGCCCCATCTCCCTTACTTCCAGCTAGTAAGGATCACATAATTCCTAACAGTTTTGACACAGATTCCCAATTCGGGCATTCAGAACATATAGCACGTTGCTGTAAGCAAGCACATTCTCATTCAAAGATGCAAGTTACTATGTAGGAACAAGTTTGTATAGGTATTTCAAAGATGCCCAGAACTGAGCTAAACTTGCTATGTGTCCAACTCCTAGAAATAACTTCATGCCCCATCTCCCTTACTTCCAGCTAGTAAGGATCACATAATTCCTAGCAAAGTTTTGACACAGATTGCCAATTCGGGCATTCAGAACATATAGCACGTTGCTGTAAGCAAGCACATTCTCATTCAAAGATGCAAGTTACTATGTAGGAACAAGTTTGTATAGGTATTTCAAAGATGCCCAGAACTGAGCTAAACTTGCTATGTGTCCAACTCCTAGAAATAACTTCATGCCCCATCTCCCTTACTTCCAGCTAGTAAGGATCACATAATTCCTAACAAAGTTTTGACACAGATTCCCAATTCGGGCATTCAGAACATATAGCACGTTGCTGTAAGCAAGCACATTTTCATTCAAAGTTGCAAGTTACTATGTAGGAACAAGTTTGTATAGGTATTTCAAAGATGCCCAGAACTGAGCTAAACTTGGTATGTCTCCAACTCCTAGAAATAACTTCATGCCCCATCTCCCTTACTTCCAGCTAGTAAGGATCACATAATTCCTAACAAAGTTTTGACACAGATTGCCAATTCGGGCATTCAGAACATATAGCACGTTGCTGTAAGCAAGCACATTCTCATTCAAAGATGCAAGTTACTATGTAGGAACAAGTTTGTATAGGTATTTAAAGATGCCCAGAACTGAGCTAAACTTGGTATGTGTCCAACTCCTAGAAATAACTTCATGCCCCATCTCCCTTACTTCCAGCTAGTAATGATGACATAATTCCTAACAAAGTTTTGACACAGATTCCCAATTCGGGCATTCAGAACATATAGCACGTTGCTGTAAGCAAGCACATTCTCATTCAAAGATGCAAGTTACTATGTAGGAACAAGTTTGTATAGGTATTTCAAAGATGCCCAGAACAGAGCTAAACTTGGTATGTGTCCAACTCCTAGAAATAACTTCATGCCCCATCTCCCTTACTTCCAGCTAGTAAGGATCACATAATTCCTAACAAAGTTTTGACACAGATTCCCAATTCGGGCATTCAGAACATATAGCACGTTGCTGTAAGCAAGCACATTCTCATTCAAAGTTGCAAGTTACTATGTAGGAACAAGTTTGTATAGGTATTTCAAAGATGCCCAGAACTGAGCTAAACTTGGTATGTGTCCAACTCCTAGAAATAACTTCATGCCCCATCTCCCTTACTTCCAGCTAGTAAGGATCACATAATTCCTAACAAAGTTTTGACACAGATTCCCAATTCGGGCATTCAGAACATATAGCACGTTGCTGTAAGCAAGCAGATTCCCATTCAAAGATGCAAGTTACTATGTAGGAACAAGTTTGTATAGGTATTTCAAAGATGCCCAGAACTGAGCTAAACTTGCTATGTGTCCAACTCCTAGAAATAACTTCATGCCCCATCTCCCTTACTTCCAGCTAGTAAGGATCACATAATTCCTAACAAAGTTTTGACACAGATTCCCAATTCGGGCATTCAGAACATATAGCACGTTGCTGTAAGCAAGCACATTCTCATTCAAAGATGCAAGTTACTATGTAGGAACAAGTTTGTATAGGTATTTCAAAGATGCCCAGAACTGAGCTAAACTTGATATGTGTCCAACTCCTAGAAATAACTTCATGCCCCATCTCCCTTACTTCCAGCTAGTAAGGATCACATAATTCCTAACAAAGTTTTGACACAGATTCCCAATTCGGGCATTCAGAACATATAGCACGTTGCTGTAAGCAAGCACATTCTCATTCAAAGATGCAAGTTACTATGTAGGAACAAGTTTGTATAGGTATTTCAAAGATGCCCAGAACTGAGCTAAACTTGATATGTGTCCAACTCCTAGAAATAACTTCATGCCCCATCTCCCTTACTTCCAGCTAGTAAGGATCACATAATTCCTAACAAAGTTTTGACACAGATTGCCAATTCGCGCATTCAGAACATATAGCACGTTGCTGTAAGCAAGCACATTCTCATTCAAAGATGCAAGTTACTAGGTAGGAACAAGTTTGTATAGGTATTTCAAAGATGCCCAGAACTGAGCTAAACTTGGTATGTGTCCAACTCCTAGAAATAACTTCATGCCCCATCTCCCTTACTTCCAGCTAGTAAGGATCACATAATTCCTAACAAAGTTTTGACACAGATTCCCAATTCGGGCATTCAGAATATATAGCACGTTGCTGTAAGCAATCACATTTTCATTCAAAGTTGCAAGTTACTATGTAGGAACAAGTTTGTATAGGTATTTCAAAGATGCCCAGAACTGAGCTAAACTTGGTATGTGTCCAACTCCTAGAAATAACTTCATGCCCCATCTCCCTTACTTCCAGCTAGTAAGGATCACATAATTCCTAACAGTTTTGACACAGATTCCCAATTCGGGCATTCAGAACATATAGCACGTTGCTGTAAGCAAGCAGATTCCCATTCAAAGATGCAAGTTACTATGTAGGAACAAGTTTGTATAGGTATTTCAAAGATGCCCTGAACTGAGCTAAACTTGGTATGTGTCCAACTCCTAGAAATAACTTCATGCCCCATCTCCCTTACTTCCAGCTAGTAAGGATCACATAATTCCTAACAAAGTTTTGACACAGATTCCCAATTCGGGCATTCAGAACATATAGCACGTTGCTGTAAGCAAGCACATTCTCATTCAAAGATGCAAGTTACTATGTAGGAACAAGTTTGTATAGGTATTTCAAAGATGCCCAGAACTGAGCTAAACTTGATATGTGTCCAACTCCTAGAAATAACTTCATGCCCCATCTCCCTTACTTCCAGCTAGTAAGGATCACATAATTCCTAAAAAAGTTTTGACACAGATTGCCAATTCGGGCATTCAGAACATATAGCACGCTGCTGTAAGCAAGCACATTCTCATTCAAAGATGCAAGTTACTAGGTAGGAACAAGTTTGTATAGGTATTTCAAAGATGCCCAGAACTGAGCTAAACTTGGTATGTGTCCAACTCCTAGAAATAACTTCATGCCCCATCTCCCTTACTTCCAGCTAGTAAGGATCACATAATTCCTAACAAAGTTTTGACACAGATTGCCAATTCGGGCATTCAGAACATATAGCACGCTGCTGTAAGCAAGCACATTCTCATTCAAAGTTGCAAGTTACTATGTAGGAACAAGTTTGTATAGGTATTTCAAAGATGCCCAGAACTGAGCTAAACTTGGTATGTGTCCAACTCCTAGAAATAACTTCATGCCCCATCTCCCTTACTTCCAGCTAGTAAGGATCACATAATTCCTAACAAAGTTTTGACACAGATTCCCAATTCGGGCATTCAGAACATATAGCACGTTGCTGTAAGCAAGCAGATTCCCATTCAAAGATGCAAGTTACTATGTAGGAACAAGTTTGTATAGGTATTTCAAGGATGCCCAGAACTGAGCTAAACTTGCTATGTGTCCAACTCCTAGAAATAACTTCATGCCCCATCTCCCTTACTTCCAGCTAGTAAGGATCACATAATTCCTAACAAAGTTTTGACACAGATTCCCAATTCGGGCATTCAGAACATATAGCACGTTGCTGTAAGCAAGCACATTCTCATTCAAAGTTGCAAGTTACTTTGTAGGAACAAGTTTGTATAGGTATTTCAAAGATGCCCAGAACTGAGCTAAACTTGGTATGTGTCCAACTCCTAGAAATAACTTCATGCCCCATCTCCCTTACTTCCAGCTAGTAAGGATGACATAATTCCTAACAAAGTTTTGACACAGATTCCTAATTCGGGCATTCAGAACATATAGCACGTTGCTGTAAGCAAGCACATTCTCATTCAAAGTTGCAAGTTACTATGTAGGAACAAGTTTGTATAGGTATTTCAAAGATGCCCAGAACTGAGCTAAACTTGGTATGTGTCCAACTCCTAGAAATAACTTCATGCCCCATCTCCCTTACTTCCAGCTAGTAAGGATCACATCATTCCTAACAAAGTTTTGACACAGATTCCCAATTCGGGCATTCAGAACATATAGCACGTTGCTGCAAGCAAGCACATTCTCATTCAAAGATGCAAGTTACTATGTAGGAACAAGTTTGTATAGGTATTTCAAAGATGCCCAGAACTGAGCTAAACTTGGTATCTGTCCAACTCCTAGACATAACTTCATGCCCCATCTCCCTTACTTCCAGCTAGTAAGGATCACATAATTCCTAACAAAGTTTTGACACAGATTCCCAATTCGTGCATTCAGAACATATAGCACGTTGCTGCAAGCAAGCAGATTCTCATTCAAAGTTGCAAGGTACTATTTAGGAACAAGTTTGTATAGGCATTTCAAAGATGCCCAGAACTGAGCTAAACTTGGTATGTGTCCAACTCCTAGAAATAACTTCATGCCCCATCTCCCTTACTTCCAGCTAGTAAGGATCACATAATTCCTAACAAAGTTTTGACACAGATTCCCAATTCGGGCATTCAGAACATATAGCACGGTGCTGTAAGCAAGCACATTTTCATTCAAAGTTGCAAGTTACTATGTAGGAACAAGTTTGTATAGGCATTTCAAAGATGCCCAGAACTGAGCTAAACTTGGTATGTCTCCAACTCCTAGAAATAACTTCATGCCCCATCTCCCTTACTTCCAGCTAGTAAGGATCACATAATTCCTAACAAAGTTTTGACACAGATTGCCAATTCGGGCATTCAGAACATATAGCACGTTGCTGTAAGCAAGCACATTCTCATTCAAAGATGCAAGTTACTATGTAGGAACAAGTTTGTATAGGTATTTCAAAGTTGCCCAGAACTGAGCTAAACTTGGTATGTGTCCAACTCCTAGAAATAACTTCATGCCCCATCTCCGTTACTTCCAGCTAGTAAGGATGACATAATTCCTAACAAAGTTTTGACACAGATTGCCAATTCGGGCATTCAGAACATATAGCACGTTGCTGTAAGCAAGCACATTCTCATTCAAAGTTGCAAGTTACTATGTAGGAACAAGTTTGTATAGGTATTTCAAAGATGCCCAGAACTGAGCTAAACTTGGTATGTGTCCAACTCCTAGAAATAACTTCATGCCCCATCTCCCTTACTTCCAGCTAGTAAGGATCACATAATTCCTAACAAAGTTTTGACACAGATTGCCAATTCGGGCATTCAGATCATATAGCACGTTGCTGTAAGCAAGCACATTCTCATTCAAAGATGCAAGTTACTATGTAGGAACAAGTTTGTATAGGTATTTCAAAGATGCCCAGAACTGAGCTAAACTTGGTATGTGTCCAACTCCTAGAAATAACTTCATGCCCCATCTCCCTTACTTCCAGCTAGTAAGGATCACATAATTCCTAACAAAGTTTTGACACAGATTCCCTATTCCGGCATTCAGAACATATAGCACGTTGCTGCAAGCAAGCACATTCTCATTCAAAGATGCAAGTTACTATGTAGGAACAAGTTTGTATAGGTATTTCAAAGATGCCCAGAACTGAGCTAAACTTGGTATGTCTCCAACTCCAAGAAATAACTTCATGCCCCATCTCCCTTACTTCCAGCTAGTAAGGATCACATAATTCCTAACAAAGTTTTGACACAGATTCCCTATTCGGGCATTCAGAACATATAGCACGTTGCTCCAAGCAAGCACATTCTCATTCAAAGTTGCAAGTTACTATGTAGGAACAAGTTTGTATAGGTATTTCAAAGATGCCCAGAACTGAGCTAAACTTGGTATGTCTCCAACTCCTAGAAATAACTTCATGCCCCATCTCCCTTACTTCCAGCTAGTAAGGATCACATAATTCCTAACAAAGTTTTGACACAGATTCCCTATTCGGGCATTCAGAACATATAGCACGTTGCTGCAAGCAAGAACATTCTCATTCAAAGTTGCAAGTTACTATGTAGGAACAAGTTTGTATAGGTATTTCAAAGATGCCCAGAACTGAGCTAAACTTGGTATGTGTCCAACTCCTAGAAATAACTTCATGCCCCATCTCCCTTACTTCCAGCTAGGAAGGATCACATAATTCCTAACAAAGTTTTGACACAGATTCCCAATTCGGGCATTCAGAACATATAGCACGTTGCTGTAAGCAAGCACATTCTCATTCAAAGTTGCAAGTTACTATGTAGGAACTAGTTTGTATAGGTATTTCAAAGATGCCCAGAACTGAGCTAAACTTGGTATGTGTCCAACTCCTAGAAATAACTTCATGCCCCATCTCCCTTACTTCCAGCTAGTAAGGATCACATAATTCCTAACAAAGTTTTGACACAGATTCCCAATTCGGGCATTCAGAACATGTAGCACGTTGCTATAAGCAAGCACATTCTCATTCAAAGTTGCAAGATACTATGTAGGAACAAGTTTGTATAGGTATTTCAAAGATGCCCAGAACTGAGCTAAACTTGGTATGTGTCCAACTCCTAGAAATAACTTCATGCCCCATCTCCCTTACTTCCAGCTAGTAAGGATCACATAATTCCTAACAGAGTTTTGACACAGATTCCCAATTCGGGCATTCAGAACATGTAGCAGGTTGCTGTAAGCAAGCAGATTCTCATTCAAAGATGCAAGTTACTATGTAGGAACAAG